>NC_053156.1:9259110-9283896 GCF_016835505.1 Polypterus senegalus
AAAACAATTTATTTTGATTTTGTCTGTAAGCCTTTGCAGTGTACCTAGTGTTTTGGGGGTGTTTCCCAAGAAACAGGACCACCAACCTATCACCATTAGGGATTGCCCTTAGCCCTATGAAGATGAGGGTTTCCCACAGTTCCTGGAGGTTCATTCAAATATTCTAGGGATTGGTGAATGTACTTGCATTTTTGCTGTACTTGTGCTTATGTGGTATCACTGGATTTTGGACCTTCTGTTCTGTTTTTGACCATTGTTTCGATTACTATGTTAGGAGGGTGTTTGCATTGGATTGCCTTATTGTTTCAAGCAACCCCTTTGGTTGTTGTGCTTCACTGATCATCATTGCTGTTGTTGAAGAGTATTTTTGAAAGATAAATCTTCGAATTTCACAAAGATCTTGTGTTTGCCATTATATTTAGCTGGGGTCTGATAATATGTCTAGTGGCCATTTTTGAGAATTTCTGGGTCTTTCTCAGATGTTAAAAGCGATTCCATCACAAAGGTTGTACTAATTTAGAGATCATCAGGCCCGTGTTCATGACTAAATTCAATTGCCTTTTATCTGACCTGGCTATTGATTATGATCAAGTTGTGCTGTGAGATTATATTCGTCACACAGATGTAGAAACTGGGACCTTCACCAAGTGTTTAACTCTGCTAATGCCAGTAGCTTTGTAAAGGCACAATTCATTGTCATAATCACATATTCACTTAATGATTTGACATTAAAATTTAAGTATTACTTTACAAAACAACACAAGCTCTGATCCCTACTAAATTATGTTTGACTTGTTCCTATCCTTACCAATACGACAGAGCAACATCTAAACAGTAACTCAGAATCAGCTGAGATAGCAAGCTGAAGAATGTCAGCTGTCCAAGTTTAAATTACCTCCTTGTTTGTTCACAAAGGAGGAGTTGAGTCAAGTTTGCAAGCTGTACAGTTCTCAATCGAGGTAAAACAAATGAGCTGTTGGGAAGCAACTGAGGACAGAACCACTCAGAAGAAGGGTACAGATTCCATACTTGATAATCACAATCATATTTGGTTGATTAACCATCACAGATACCAGCAATGTGGCTGAATCCAAGGTACTGCTGGACTGAACGCATGATAAGTGGTGAGTCAGCGGGTCTGCAAGTAACACAGTACTCACCCAGGCTAAGACTACTGGGAAGCAGCAAAGAGCAGGTTGACACAGTTGAGGAAGGGGATGGATGCTGTTGTTTTTTCAAGGGGTCTGGGGTCCTCCAGATCTCTTTTGTGTATAGTTAATATTATTGTCTGATATTTAACTCTGTAAAGAAAAGACAAAAAGAGATCATAAATTGTGAGTCACCAAAGCGATGATGTTTTGATAATAAAAAGGACAAGATAAGTCTTCTGCAGACATTGGTCAACTGCTGTTCTAAGATGGTGGTTTATATAGAAAACTCAGAAGAAAAGGCAGGTTCAGTAGACAGGAAGCCAGATGTGATATCATTGGGGCATGTCTGTCAAACGATCTTTCTGCAGAGAGAAGTAGAAGATAGGCATTAGATTATAGTGCCCACCACTTGCTCCAAGGGTAATTACTCTCAAATGAGCCCTGAGGTTGCCTCTCAATCACTGCGTGTATGACATGGCCACTTCTCAGCCCAGATGCATCCTGTCGGTCAGCCCAAACTCATGTCCCAGGATTTAGTATCTCAGCTATTGTTTGGCCCACTAGATCACAAAAGATTTTCATTCCACTGCCGTCTCACTATTCAATAGTTTACAGCTCAGGAACAAGGCAGGGTATTCAACAGCATTGACGTTTTGGCTCAGCATGCCATGACCTGTGTCCAAGAACTCGATCTAGAAAGTGAAATGCAAAGAAAAGTCAGGAGAATCTGCTTTGTCATCTCAAACCACCAAATTGGGAGCCCACTTCTTTGTCAAAATGGTAAAGGGTATTTATCTTTCATTGAACAGAGGCACAAACCCGCAGTGGTACCCACTAAACCCCCAAAAAGCCAGAACCTCATGCAAGTTATTGGATTGGGCCAGCAGAGTATGGCATGAACTTCGATACACTGTGGATAGGATGTGTTCCTACCCACCATGTAGCCCAAATATTTGGCTTCTTTCAATCCAAAGAAACATTTTTGGATTGATTCAAAGACCAGCGTCCATAACACCACTTGGACGTGCTGTATGTGTTCCTTCCAGGTGCTGGAATAGATGGCAACGTCATCCAGGTAGGTTGCACTATACAGTGGAACCTCCGTTCACGAAAGTCTCGGTACACGTACAACTTCGGTTCATGACCAAAAGTTCGGCAAACTTGCCTCGGTTCACGACCACACACTCAGTATCTGAACAAGCCAGTTTCTCAACTGGAGTACAAATTTATTAAGGTCGTGTTCCTCCTCCCAACACGGCTCCTCTTCTGCAGCCCATGGACCAGCAGGTTATTTCAAATTTCAAGAAACTGTACACCAAAGGACTATTCACCAGGGGCCTCATGTATAAACGGTGCGTACGCACAGAAATGTTGCGTAAGAACTTTTCCACGTTCAAATCGCGATGTATAAAACCTACACTTGGCGTAAAGCCACGCACTTTTCCACGGTACCTCATGCCTTGTCGTACGCAAGTTGTCCGCTCGGTTTTGCAGACTGGCGGCACCCAGCGTCAAAGCAGTGCTACTGTTCCTGTATGGTTACTCATTATTTTCATGGCGGCTTTATAAATACACGAAACTAACCGCATATTGTTTATTAGTGTAACGCATCTGATTGTAATTAACTTGTAACAATATAATGGTCCAGGGAACAGCCATAGTATTCCAAGTACCATAACTGATTTAGCGTTGTTACTCTCACTGCACCTTCCTCTTCTTATTTTTCTTCTTCTTCTTTCAGCTGCTCCGTTAGGAGTTGCCACAGCGGATCATCTTTTCCATATTACTCTCACTGCACACTCGAGTATTTATATCACTGTATCTAAGTGTGAATCACAGCAGCAGCTGATCGGAAGAGAATTATCGGTATACAGCTTCAAGGACACGCTGTCTCAGCCACTGCAAAACATTTTAAAGCCTTTCCTGTACGGACCTCGCGGTTCAGAAGCAGTTTAATCCCAAGAACTTTAAACGCACTCAATCAATTGCACCTTGTAGAACTGTTAGTACTTATAAGGACAATCACCCCACTGTAAACTTGCACTATAGTTATAATTATAATGTATTTACATATGATGACGATATCATTTTTAAGGTGAAATGCAGCAAAATATGTTTGTTAAATTATACAGATAAAACTTTAACTTCGTTTAAATAATCTATATTCTTCACTGGGAGTGTTGTTAAGGATAGAATAATTAAACATGTACTACAAAGATATTTCAATGTTTTTAAGCGTTTTGAAGAATCGGCTCTAAGCTTACAGGTGGCTCAACTTCTATTACAGAGCTGATTGTGTGGCGATCAGTTACTTGGGGAAAGAAAAGCACTGACTGCAGTGGCGGCTACGCCAATATATATTGAATATAAAACAGAAAGAAAATAACAACACAGCTAAAACGCAGCGACATATTTCGCAAGCGTTAAATGCTTGTGTCATGAGCCGAGGCGGCTATGCAGTGTCTGCAGCGGACGTGGCCATCCACCATGCATGACATTGGCGAAGGACCCACCGATTCTTCCTCTGCCCAGTGCCACCACAAGCCTAGAACCGCCCCTGAGTACTGCTGCAATAAATTATTTCATCGAAGTGAAACACATGTTTAATAACGTGCTTTAACTCCTATAATCATGAAAATTACATCACGTATACATCTCAGTATTTTAGTTATTCAGAGCTGTAATATCACGAATGTAATGGACTCTGTGTCCAGTTGGAGGAAGAGAGCGGTTTAAGAAGCAAGTAGTGATTCACACACATAGAGCACATAGAAGATCAAATACAAAACAAAGCATTTAACGTGCTACTTTAATTACGATGTGATTTGAGAAACTGGTTAATTAAATGATTTTAAGATGAAGTTTATGATGTTCTACTTTAATGACAAAATAAACTACTTGATTAAAGTGGAAATGTCGAGATTGAAGTTGACATTTCGTGCTTTTCCCCACCGTGTGCCTTTTTCTCTGTACCCTAATAAGCTTACATATGACACTCAGACAGTGGGCTACAACTCTTCTTTTCACGGCGACTTTGATATGTGACTTCTTTTCTATTCCGGCACTGTGCGATTTTGTGAGCGTGAACTTTTAAGTTTCTCCAACACTCTATGTCACTCGATCAACTTCTTTTGTTGATTATACCACGGTTTATTTGAACAAATAGTATGTTTTCCTTTGCCTCCACTTGGTATTAGAAATTCTTATATTTTCCCCGTGCTTTTCCCATTGTCTTTTCACAGAAGGCTGAGCTTAAGGGGCGATTTATATTGATTTGCATATTCAAAGAGGCGTAATTCTGGGAGGAGTTGGGGCGTTACATAATGCTGGCGTGCACAAGCGTTAGTTTTCACTCTGATCGGGATTTATGTAGCGGAAGAGCGTGGAAGTTAGATGCGCACAGATTCCTGCATCTGGATTTTTCTGTGCGTAAGCACATTTAAACTTTTTGCTTACGCCATGTTATAGTGCGAGTTCTCATACGGCATTATACATGAGGCCCCAGGTGTTTTAATGTGAGCGAAGAGATGTCTTTAACCCTGAAAGAGCTCTGGAAGATCCATTTTAATATCGTTCATTGCATCGGCCTCATTGATAAAGCCTGGGAAGACGTCACACACCGCACATTGATCTCGGCCTGGAAGAAACTTGGGCCTGAATGCGTTCCTGAACAGGTTTTGGAAAGCTTTGAGCCTCCTGTTGTGGATGAGATTGTGTCCATGGGCAAGAGCATGGGTCTTGAAGTGGACAATGAGGACATCGAGGAGCTGGTTCTGGATCACAAGGAGGAGCTGGCGGAGGAACTCGCTGCACTCCAGCAGGAGCAGCTTAGGTTGCTCACCGAGGAGAAGTCCTCCGGGGAAGAAGAGGAAAGGACAGTTATAAAAAGTGATGCGATAAAAGCCATCATGGAAAAATGGAGCGAGTGCCAGGATTTTTGAAAAGAACCACCCTGACAAAGTGGTTACGAACAGAGTGATAAACATGATGAGCGACAATGTAGTCTCTCATTTCAAAAATTTTAATGCGTAGGAAAAGGCAAGTCACATTAGACCACTGTTTCACTAAGTCTGATCCACCAGCTAAACAGCTAAAAACACCAGAAACCCAAGAAAGCACAACAGAGAAAACGCCTGAAAGAAAACATCCCTCCATCATGGAGTCGGACTCTCCCTCAAAACTGTAACCTCCTCTCCACCCATTTCCTCCTCATTTCATTCCAGAACTCGACTCATGCAAGGTTAGTTTTCTTGGTGGTTTGTACTGTACTGTACAGTAGTTTTGTATTCGGATTTTTCAAAGTTAGTTTTCAGATCATAGTGTGATTTGTGCCTGCAGTTAGGAGCCCGGGTTCGCTTCCGGGTCCTCCCTGCTTGGAGTTGGCATGTTCTCCCGTGTCTCGTGGGTTTCCTCCCACAATCCAAAGACATGCAGGTTAGGTGGATTGGCGATTCTAAATTGGCCCTAGTGTGTGCTTGGTGTGTGGGTGTGTTTGTATGTGTCCTGTGGTGGGTTGGCACCCTGCCCAGGATTGGTTCCTGCCATGTGCCCTGTGTTGGCTGAGATTGGCTCCAGCAGACCCCGTGACCCTGTATTGGATTTGGCGGGTTCGAAAATGGATGGATGGATAGTGTGATTTGTTGCAGTGTTACTTTTCTCTTTTTCAAATGTTCCTTTTTCCCTGTGCTTAAAACTCATTTTATAAAGTGTTTACAGCGATGGAATGTAAGGCTAAAATAAGCGTGATCTTGTTACTTTTTGGTTGTTTGCGGTTGGTTTTACATGCACTTGGATTTGTTCTAATGTTTCTTTTTTCGCTGTGCTTAAAACTCATTTTAAAAAAATGCTGCATATGGTGCTGACAGGGGTGTGCTACAGAGATTAGAGAGCTCGGCGAGCAGTGTAGAGAGAGAGAGAGAGAGAGCGGGCAGCTGACAGGGAAGGGATGGGGGGAGGATAGGGGGTGGGTGGTGTGTGTGTGTGTATGCTACAGAGAGAGAGAGAGAGAGCGCTGAGCAGCCAGCTCGTGTAGCTGAGCAGGGAGCCTGGGTGTTTTGTGTCAGTGTTATTCGATTGTTTTACATTAGTTTACTATTACACTGTGCATTCTATGGTGTAATTAACTATATTTGTGCTTAATCTATACATATATTTACATATTTACATACAGTTTGTATGGTCTGGAACGGATTAATTGTATTTACATACAATTCTATTGGTGAATCTGCTTTGGTTCACGACCAACTTCGGTTCTGACCAAAGTTCTGGAGCGAAATATGGTGCGTGAACCGAGGTTCCACTGTATATGTTATTGGGAATGCGCACTTTGTTCACCAGATGCTGGAAAGTCACAGGAGCTCCATATAATCTGAATGGAAGGACACGATACTGCCAGTGCCCACTAGGGGTGCTAAACTTTTACCTTTCGAGTCCTTTAATGGAACCTGACCAATACACTTTGGTCATGTCAAGTGTGGTCAGATATTCAGCCTGTCCAAGCCTCTCAAGGAGGTCATCCACTTGAGGCATTGGATAAGCATCAAATTATGAGACCTGATTAAGGCGGCGGAAGTCATTGCAAAACCTCAATTCCCAACAAAGACAATTGGGCTGGACCAGGGACAATGACTCTCCTCTATGACTCCTAGGTCCAGCATGCACTTGATTTCCAGTTCCACCTCAGCCTTCTTTGCCTTGGGAAGGCGATAAGGGTGTTCTCGGACTATGACCCGGGTTCAGTCACAATATCGTGGGCAATCAGAGATCCTTCCAGGGCAGATGGGCGTGCAAGTGCCACATTTGAGTACCGAGAAGAGAAAAGAATTAGTGAGGGTTAGTATTCAATTATAACTGTCATGTTACTTATGTTTTAGTGCTAATGACTAAGAAGAGATGCAATATGTACAGTTAATCAGCAGCTCTAGTCAGGATATGCTAAACTGAAGTAGTGAGTCTTCAGCTGGAATTTAAAGGCTAAGACCGAAGGGCATCTCTTATAAAAGCAGGCAGACCACTCCACAGTTTAGGGGCCCTGTAACTAAAAGCTATTTTATAAATCCTTGGAATCATAAGCAGACCGGCATCTTGAGATCTTAATGTGCGCTCAGGTTTGTCAACGCATGATAAATTCAGACAAGTAAGCGGACCTCGGCCATTTAATGCTTTATATGTTAAAAGAAGGATTTTGAAATCTGCCATAAACTTAACGGGAGCCAGCATAAGGATTTAATAACTGGAGTTATATGTTAGTATTTTCTTGTTCTTGTAATAATTCTTGCAGCTGCATTTTGGATTAACTGGAGGCTGAATGAAGAACAGTTTGAACAGCCAGTGATCATCGCATTGCAGTAGTCAATCCTACTAGAGATACAGTAAATGCATGAATTAATTTCTCAGAATCCTGTTTATTTTGAAAGTGCCTTAGTTTTCTAACATTTTTAAGATGGAAGAAACAGGTTTTAGTCAACTTTGTAATCTGTGCTTTAAATAACATGCTAGAATCAAAGATAACTCGAGATTGCGGGCTGATTCAGTAAAATTAATGGGGATTCCAAGTGAGTTGAATGATGACAAAAATTGTGATCAGTGTCATTCCCTCCAACAATTAACATCTCTGTTTTATCTGTGTTTAAAGACAAGTAGTTCTCATTCATCCACTCCTTTAATTCACTAAAACAACTAATTAAAGACAACAATTGATTTCATTTGATTTAAATGAAAGGTATAACTGGGTGTCATCTGCATATGAGTGAAAATTAACATTATGTTTCCTAATGAGAGATCCCAGTAGCCTGTAAAGTGAAAACAGTAAAGGTGCCAGTACTGAGCCCTGCAGGACACCATATTGAACTTCTGTGTATAATGATGGAGTACTGTCAGCACATTTCTGTACATATGGCTGCACTCGAGTCGTAATCTGGGATCCTGAGTTGGTTTCTCTTGTGGTGGATGTGGTAGTGTGCTGTATCAGCGCCTGCTCCTAACCTCTTTCTCTCTCTACGCAAGGTGTTATAAATGAGGCCCCCGGTCTGCAAAGAAATGCATAGCCTTTGTGAACAACTGGAATGATGTTTGAGAAAGGTCTCAATTTTCAAGACAGGAGGTCTCTGTCCTAATTAGAGTACCATCTAGGCTGCAGTCTTGTGTTCTTAAATCACATGCTGTTGTGTATCCTTCTTGTTACTGTCCTGTAGCTGTTACCCAGTATTGCTGTTATGGGGCATCTTATAAATTTAGTCTTGGCATAAATAGACCAAGAGATAATGAGGCGAAACCTTTTATTCTTATCCTTAAATCCCATTGTCTAACTTTAGCTTGACTCCTCCTCGTATATTAGAAAGATTTCACATTTGCCAAGTTTAGAGGGCCAGAAATTCATAATTCCATAGTTATTAAACATAACAGTTCAAAACATATGTAAAAGAACAAATTCATTTTCATAGTCCAGTGTCATTTGGTGAGTTGGTATGCAAAAAAGGATACCTCTCTTGAAATATAGCAGAATATTAGTTTGGCAGATTTTCACAAGTGCCATGTTCAGAGGGACAGAAACAAAAATTCAGCATTAAATTTCTTGTAATTCACAACATGCTTAGTGACACACATTTTATGAAATCTCAGTGTCATGTTTGTGAGATGGCGTGCCTAAGAAAATTCACTTCATTAGGAATACAGCAGACTGTGGTGTATCGGATGACTAAATGTTCACAAGTGCCATATCCAATGTGCCAAAAATACATCATCCATCCATCCATCCATCCATTATCCAACCCGCTATATCCTAACTACAGGGTCACGGGGACTGCTGGAGCCAACACAGGGCGCAAGGCAGGAAACAAACCCTGGGCAGGGTGCCAGCCCACCACAGAAAATACATCATTCAATGTAAAGATTCCTGTAGTGTAGTGGCTCACATACATTTTTATATTCCGTTTCATTATATGTCATTATTTTAAGATGGTGTATAAAAGAAAAGAGATGTCCTTTGCAAAACAGCAGAATGTGGTGTCTCGGTTGGCCATATGTTCACAAGTTTAAATTGCACACTAGAATTTCGTGTTATTCAGCATATATTGAGAGGGACACGTGTGTTTTCAAACTCCACTGTCATCTTTGTGAGATGGTTTAGAAAAGAAAAGGTAAGTAGCGTGTGAGAGGGAATCTCGGCCGCCATCCAGCGGGACACCAGAAATATGAAGAAGTCAGAGGATGTTTTCTCTTTCCCGCTGAAGGACCACAATGAAAGTCATTTGGAAGGCAAAGGCTGGATCCATTTTGTGATTTACGGCATCCCAAAGGTGCTCTTCTTGAGTAACATCAGGAGACAAGGCAGCTGAAGGCATCACCCACAGCCCACCATTCCATGGACAGTTGTGAACACAGCAGCTGTGTGTAGCCTGATATTGGCCTGCTGTGGGCTCAGATGTCATGGAGGTGTGAACAGAGGACCTGAGAAATGTTGCCTTCCTCTAAGGACAATAGCATGTAGCCTGTACTGTCCTGTTACTGACATGGGCATTGGGTCTACTGGCGAAATTCAGCTGCAAACTGCAACAAAACTTGCCGTTACGCTTTAGTTTGACCCTCTTTGATAGAAATAAAGTTAGCTTTGTTGATCTGATCTCAATTCCCTACTCGTGCCTGAGTAGCGAAGAGCAACCAACCTCTAAAGTGGCATGACATCTGGTCTGAGACCAACGCAAATGCAGAAAGCAAGCATATTATCGCTAAATTGGACTCTGTCTTGTCGGACTCAATTTTGATGCAAGTGATCTGGAGGTGGAGACTGAAAGCAAACGTGAGGCACCAGCATCAGCTGATTGGTCCCCAGCTGATTGAGGCATTACACACGTTGTGTAGCTGATACGCCTAAAGCAGTGTTTGACTGGGAGGACCGCCATTGGCGATGATGAGGTACAAACCAGGCGCATCACACTGCGACTGCCACCACTGCCCACCACGCGTAGTTGCTGCTGCTGGTGACACCAAAGAGCGCCGACAGCAGGCACAGCACACAGAGACAGACACTTTATGTTGATTTATGTTTGAAACCACTGCTTGGTGTGCGTTGCAGAAAAATGAGTTTTGTGGAAAAAAATATTCAGCTCTTAAGAGTTATGATGTGTTTTTATTCTGCCATAGTTAGTAATGATATCTTCCTATATAAGAATATCTATAGTTGCCCAAAGGCTTTGTAAAGCCATTAGATGTTTGATTGAAAAGACAGTCGGTGGAGAGCAGCAATTCAAACACAACTAAAGCGTCAGAAACAAAAGCAGCAAAGACCCTCGGACTTGTGGTGGCGTCTGTCTGGTGTGCTGGTTTCCTGTCATTTTGTTTGATGGTTCTGTTGTTTGTACCTCAGATATCTTGTGTGGAAGAAGGAACTTCTTAATATTAGTAAGTATGGTGGGCTCTGGTTCAGAAAAGCACTTGTGTCAAGTCGTGTCACAAATCCCACAATGCTGTGACTGTCCACTCAGATCCTAAATTTGATTCAGCTCATCGTATTTCCTGATTGTGATGTCTGTTCAGGTGAGATGCCGTTATATAAATACACACAGCTGAAGTCATTTTGTGGTTAAATTCCTTGACTTTGCTCTCTGGTGTCAGGTTTTCTCATCTCAGGTTTCTCCAGTTTGCACTGAGTTTTAATTAATTTATTCCCTTGACGTCTCTTCCTTTCCCTAAACCTCAGGCTGATGAGCTGCAGGTTACACAATCCATTACACTGATGAAGTTATTGAAAGTGTCTCCCTTCCCAGAATTCCCTATATTGGTCAGCTGCACTAGAAATAATGCAACACGGAAGGAGAGCACAAAATATAAAAAGATCAAATATGACACAGTTTAGGGGAAAGTGGATTTTTTTTTGTTATGCTTTATATCACATTCTTTAAAATTTTCTGCTTTCTGTGGAGCTGCTCGTCTACACACAGAAGAAGGGCGTGGTGCTGCAGGCGGGGGCCATTTGACATGGGGGAGATCTGTAGTCAGAAGAGCAGACAGACACCTTTAGCAGACAGGTAAGATTACTTAAACAGTTTTTAAGCAGAAACTTAAAAATAAGAATACAAACATATAGGACAGACTGGACAACCTATCAATCAATCAATCAATCAATCAATCAATCAATCAATAACAAACAATGCTTTACATCCTCTCTGTGACATACCAAAACAGATGACTTTCAGCCTATGAATTATAAAATAGAAGTGTGTCAAAAACACAACTGGGGTCCTTCACTCCTACGGCAATACGCCTTCATAGCGCCTCACAGGACCGTGTGATTCTGCTTTGCAAGTCAGAAGGTTTTCTTTTGTTTTGGATTCTTGTGTGTTTTAGGGCAACAAATAAAGAACTATCTGTCTGTCATATAGCACCTTTTTTATCTATCTATCTATCTATCTATCTATCTATCTATCTATCTATCTATCTATCTATCTATCTATCTATCTATGGCACTATTTCCATTTTGTTCAGTTTTGCCATAGAAGTGAAGGCTGTCTTTACTTCCAGGCTCATTTCTCTGTACTGTGCTAAACTTACCTCCTTAATTATTCTTATCTTTATCCTGTCATCATCATTACCAAACCAGACTCAGTTTTCACCATTTCCAATCACTTTATGGTTTTGTGAAGACATGTCACCAAATGTAACCAGCTACATAAGTTAACGCTGATGATTATTGTTATTTGTAGGACATCAGACACAATCTAATAACTTCTTTATAGTGCTAAAGGGATAGCACATGCTACATCACTTATACAATAATTTTCTTTAATATTACATGAAGAGCTGTCAATCAGTGAAAAGCGCTAAACAGCTTTGTCTTCAACAGTTAAAGAAGTACAATAAAAAGCTACAATAACACATCCCACATTTATGTGAAAAGGGAAATCACACAATCGTCATTCAGCTGCCTTCCTGCCCACTAGCGATCACAAATGTCAGTCACCTGTTCTCTTGAACTCAGCCTCTCCTTGTTAAAGCCAAACACACAGTGCAGTGGTGATGCACAGCTTACAGTGTTTGTGGGCGTGAATCATCCTGAAGAGCTACAAACAGTCACCAAGTGTCTTTCACTGATGCCGGGTAGTCAAACCATCGACTATGAAATGTGCACACAGCTCACTCAATAAGAATGGTTTTCAGCTCGTCATTTTATTAACTCCTCTGAACACTGGATGAGTTGCACCACAAACTGTCATCCTCTTCATGTCCTTTAACTTTGTATAAAATTGACTTCTTCACATCATCAGCGTTTGCTAGTACTTGTTCTGCTTTGACACAAATGTTACCTTGGTCTTCAGTTAACTTGAACTCTTCTCATTGACACGTTTAAAAAAATGAAGAGCTTGCGGTACATTGTGCAGATGGAACTTTAAAAGCTTTCCTCTCCTAACTTTGGTTTTGTTTGCTCTCTATGGTGGCTCAGGGTTATATGTTTTGTTTCTAATACCTGCAGCCCAGCACACTAAGTTGTATCTACTGTCCATGCCAACTCCTCTCATTTTCTTTAGTGCTTTGTGACCACAAGGGGACACCAGAGAGCCCCACAGACACAGTGAAGCACCACATGCTGTTGGGATACAATAAAGGCTTCCTGTTCTCTTGAGGCCCCTCTCCACAGTCCTCTCTGCAGTAATCAGCCACAAAGCAATACAAAACAATGCATCTTTCAAATCTTCCTCCTTGGTCCTCCACTGAGTGTTGTCTGCAAACTCATTCATGTGAGGCTGTGGGCTCTCTTTAAAGTAGATCTGGAAATGCTTGTTGTGCCACTCTGTGTCTTCAAGAAGCCCTCTTTCAACACCCACTCAGGGACCCAGACAGGGCTGCACTTCCAGATTCCAATTCCAAAGCACGCATGCAAATGTCCTGACTGGGTTGCCATATGAGGATCATTGCCACCTGGCGTATGGGTGATTGAACAGGTCCTGACTCTCGGCTTCTTCTGGTCCATACATTATATCATGCCGGATGAACACAAAGTTATTTTTCCATTCTGTGTGTCAACCCATCTGTTATTTGAGTCTGGCTTTCTGTCAACTTAAGAAACCATCCTCCTTCCAAACTAGGACACCCTTTCTCCTTCTACAGCTTGTTGATTTCTCCGCTTTAATTACTGAAGCCTTTGGAGAGGCCCGGTGCCCAATGTTTAAGAAGCGGCTGGAAATAGCTGACACAACATCACAAATAATTTCTATTTGTAGTTCCTTCAAGATCAACATGGTCCATCCATCCATCCATCCATCTCTTCCGCTTATCCGAGGTGGTCGCGGGGCAGCAGCAAGCAGAGGCCCAGACTTCCCTCTCCCGGCCACTTCTTCCAGCTCTTCGGGAGAATCCCAAAGGCGTTCCCAGGCCAGCCGGAGACATAGTCCCTCCAGCGTGTCCTGGGTCTTCCCCGGGCCTCCTCCCGGTTGGGCGTGCCGGAACACCTCACCAGGGAGGCGTCCAGGAGGCATCCTGATCAGATGCCGAGCCACCTCATCTGACTCCTCTCGATGCGGAGGAGCAGCGGCTCTACTCTGAGCCCCTCCCGGATGACTGAGCTTCTCACCCTATCTTTAAGGGAAAGCCCAGACACCCTGCGGAGGAAACTCATTTCAGCGCTTGTATTCGATCTCGTTCTTTGGTCACTACCCATAGCTCATGACCATAGGTGAGGGTAGGAGGTAGATCGACTGGTAAATTGAGAGCTTTGCCTTACGGCTCAGCTCCTTTTCACCACGACAGACCGATGCAGAGCCGCATCACTGCGGATGCCGCACCGATCCGCCTGTCGATCTCACGCTCCATTCTTCCCTCACTCGTGAACAAGACCCGAGATACTTGAACTCCTCCACTTGGGGCAGGATCTCTCCCCAACCCTGAGAGGGCACTCCACCCTTTTCGGCTGAGGACCATGCTCGGATTTGGAGGTGCTGATTCTCATCCCAGCCGCTTCACACTCAGCTGCGAACCGATCCAGAGAGCTGAAGATCACGGCCTGATGAAGCAAACAGGACAACATCATCTGCAAAAGCAGTGACCCAATCCTGAGTCCACCAAACGGACCCCTTCAACACCCTGGCTGCGCCTAGAAATTCTGTCCATAAAGTTATGAACAGAATGGTGACAAAGGGCAGCCCTGGCGGAGTCCAACTCTCACTGGAAGCGGGCTCGACTTACTGCGGCAATGCGGACCAAGCTCTGACACGGTTGTACAGAGACCGAACAGCTCTTATCAGGGGTCCGGTACCCCATACTCCCAGCACCCCCACAGGATTCCCGAGGGACACGGTCGAATGCCTTTTCCAAGTCCACAAAACACATGTAGACCGGTCGGGCAAACTCCCATGCACCCTCAGGACTCTGCTAAGGGTGAAGAGCTGGTCCACTGTTCGCGACCAGGGCGAAAACCACACTGTTCCTCCTGAATCCGAGGTTGACTATCCGGCGGACCCTCCTCTCCAGAACCCCGAATAGACTTTTCCAGGGAGGCTGAGGGTGTGATCCCTCTATAGTTGGAACACACCCTCCGGTCCCCTTTTAAAGAGGGGACCACCACCCCGGTCTGCCAATCCAGAGGCACTGTCCCGATGTCCATGCGATGTTGCAGAGGCGTGTCAACCAAGACAGTCCTACAACATCCAGAGCCTTAAGGAACTCGGTATCTCATCCACCCGGGGCCCTGCCACCAAGGAGTTTTTGACCACCTCGGTGACTTCAGTCCCAGAGATGGGAGAGCCCACCTCAGAGTCCCCAGGCTCTGCTTCCTCATGGAAGGCATGTTAGTGGGATTGAGGAGGTCTTGAAGTACTCCTCCCACCGACCCTAGCGTCAGTGAGGTCAGCAGCGCACCATCCCACCATATACGGTGTTGACACTGCACTGCTTCCCCTCCTGAGGCGCGGACGGTGGACCAGAATCTCCTCGAAGCCGTCCGAAAGTGTTCTCCATGGCCTCTCCAAACTCCTCCCATGCCCGAGTTTTGCCTCAGCAACAACGAAGCAGCGTTCGCTTGGCCTGCGGTACCTATCAGCTGCCTCCAGAGACCCACAGGACAAAAAGTCCTATAGGACTCCTTCTTCAGCTTGACGGCATCCCTCACGCGGTGTCCACCACGGGTTGGGGATTGCCGCCACGACAGGCACCGACCACCTTGCGGCCACAGCTCCGGTCAGCCGCCTCAACAATAGAGGCACGGAACATGGCCCATTGGACTCAATGTCCCCACCTCCCTCGGGGCGTGGTTGAAGTTCTGCGGAGGTGGGAGTTGAAGCTACTTCTGACAGGGGACTCTGCCAGCCGTTCCCAGCAGACCCTCACAACACGTTTGGGCCTACCAGGTCTGACCGGCATCTTCCCCCACCATCGAAGCCAACTCACCACCAGGTGGTGATCAGTTGACAGCTCCGCCCCTCTCTTCACCCGAGTGTCCAAGACATATGGCGCAAGTCCGACACACGACCACAAAGTCGATCATCGACCTGAGGCCTAGGGTGTCCTGGTGCCAAGTGCACATATGAACACCCTTATGCTTGAACATGGTGTTCGTTATGGACAATCCGTGGCGAGCACAGAAGTCCAATAACAAAACACGCTCGGGTTCAGATCGGGGCCATTCCTCCCAATCACGCCCTTCCAGGTCTCACTGTCATTGCCCCGTGAGCATTGAAGTCTCCCAGCAAAACGAGGGAATCCCAGAAGGTATGCCCTCTAGCAACCCCTCAGAGACTCCAAAAGGGTGGATACTCCAAACTGCTGTTGGCATACGCACAAACAACAGTCAGGACCCTTCCCCACCCGAAGGCGGAGGGAGGCCACCCTCGTCCACGGGGTAAACCCCAATGCACAGGCTCCAGTGGGGGCAATAAGTATGCCCACACCTGCTCGGCCTCTCACGGGGCAACTCCAGAGTGGTAGAGAGTCCAGCCCCTCTCAAGGAGATTGGTTCCAGAGTCCAAGCTGTGCGTCGAGGTGAGTCCGACTATATCAACCGGAACCTCTCGACCTCGCGCACTAGCTCAGGCTCCTTCCCCTTCAGAGAGGTGACATTCCACGTCCCAAGAGCCAGTTTCTGTAGCCGAGGATCAGACCGCCAAGGTCCCCCCGCCACCACCCAACTCACATGCACCCAACCTCCTTGGCCCCTCCCATAGGTGGTGAGCCCATGGGGAGGAGGACCCACGTTACCTCTTGGGCTGTGCCCGGCGAGCCCCATGGGTGCAGGCCCGGCCACCAGGCGCTCGCCATCGAGCCCCACCTCCAGGCCTGGCTCCAGAGGGGCCCGGTGACCAGCGTCGGGCAAGGGAAAGCGTTGTCCAGTTTTATTTTCATTGGAGGTTTATTGAACCGCTCTTTGTCTCATCCCTCACCTAGGACCAGTTTGCCTTGGGTGGCCCTACCAGGGGCATAAAGCCCCGGACAACATAGCTCCTAGGATCATTGGGACCGCAAACCCCTCCACCACGATAAGGTGACGGTTCAAGGAGGAGGATCAACATGGTGTATTGGTTTAATCTTTGGACTTCAAATTCTGAGATCATGGGTTCAATTCCTGCAACAGACACTGTGTGACCCTGACCAAGTCACATGTCTGTGCTCCAATTGGAAAAAGTCACCCTGGGTAATGATGACAGCCAAATTGATACCTGTTAATTTCTAGCTCTGTTTTACATGTAAAGGCAGGTACCCCTCATAATTTGAGGCACTGTCAGAGAATCAGTGTGCAGGTTGATAGGATCGCCATTGTCATATATGCAGTGTCTTCATTTGCTTTTTTTATTTTTTCTCTCACGAGAGATCTGCTGAGCAGATTTATATTGGGGTTTTTTCCATAATTTGCTTGAACATTCCAGTTGATTTTGCTACTCTTCTCCTTGTGCTAAGTATCATAATTTATTTCGACATGAGAGAGTGTCTTTGGGCGAGGAGAGGGGAAGCAGGCAAGGCCCTCCTCACTCCACGCGCCAGCCTCCATTCAAGTCACTCTACCTCTGGCCACGAGTTGGAGCGTACCTTGCCTCCACTTAGCTAGCGATACCTTTTGTTCAGCAGACATTATCATTTTCAGATTGTTAAGGAGTAAGGCTTGACGTTTTTGAGTGAGAGATCACAGCTACATGTGTAAAGTATTACGAGCTGAACACGATCACATACAATGTCAGCGTTTTGAAGTTGGAGTGTACCTACCTTCCGCTTGGCCAGAATTACATTTAAGAAATTTTTTTTATTGATTTTTAAAGTTTGTCCTGTTTCACTACTACTATAGGTGGAGCTGCGGGGGACAGCTGGTAAAAATATATGCAAAAGTTTGTGCTACATGTTTACTGCTTAATACACGACAAGCTGTAGACTATCAACTAGACTACCTCTTGGATCATTGGCCTCTTTTAAAAGAGGACAGTGGAATGATGACTCATGATGACTCATGGAAGTTTGCCAAAAATGCAGTAGTTCTAGGACAGTGTACCTCCCACTCCATTCCACCAGGACCCCACTTTGTACTGGAATATAAATTATTTTGTTGTTTGTCAGAATGCGAGGGTGAGGTGAGGTCATTCTTGCTGGTACCAAATCCTTACTGGCAATAGCTTTATGAGTTAACACACACCAACCTCCTGGGTGGCAACCTCGGCACTGACAAAACACTCAAAATGATAAAACTTCAGTTTTTACTGGTAGGGAATTAAGGAGGAGGTCTGTCACTTTTGTGTTTCGTGTCTGGAATGACTAATGCTCCTCTTGTCCCATTCCTCTGATAGATACACTGTACCTTCTGAGTGTATCAGGGTGGACATAGTAGGTCCTCTTGAACCCTCAGCCCAAGGACATAAATACATTCTGGTCTTTGTGGATTATGCCTCACAGTATCCAGAGGCCACCTCCTTGAGACAAGTCAATTCTATAAACATGGCATGGTAACTGGTAGGGGTCTTTGAATGCGTCGATATCCTCAATTAGGTCCTAACCACCCAAGGGAGACTGTTTAGCTCATAGGCATTTAAGGAGGTTGCCATATTACTCCAAATCAAGCACCTTAAGACTTCAGTGTACCGTCCTCCAGCAGTTTAATCAGACACTCAAGCAAAATCTTTGCAAGTCGGGTTTGTACCTTGTTCTGAGAGGACTGACCTGACAAAGAGGGACCTAACTGGGATCAATTGCTGTTTGCATACTGGGAAGTTCAACAAGCCTCAATGGGTTTTTCACATTTTGAATTGTTATGTGCGGGACAACCCCAAAGATTATTGGATATGTTAAAAGAAAGATTGGAAAATGTGGCATTACCTACCACAAATATCACCAAATATATCACACAAATATGCAATAGATTTGGTAAAATCAGACTATTACTAAAAGCTAATATGCATAATCAGTCAGGGTAAGGTGCTCTGTGAGTTTGCTCCTGGAGATCATGTTACGGTTTTTGGAACATTGGCAAGGGCCCTACGAAATTAAGGAAAGGAAAGGGCAGGTTGACTATTTGGTTAAACAACCCAATCATCAACCCAAAAACACATTTATTATATAAATGTATTGAAACCGTGGAAGGAATGGGACTGAAATCAATCAATCACATTCACTGCTTCACTCTCAAAAACAACCTTAATTTTGGTTGAAGTCCTCCTTTATCTCAGAGCTATCAGCCTTTTGAATTCTAGTAGCTGCAGGAGTCCTGCGGAGTTCTGAATTATTATTGTGTGCTCCTCGTTATTATTGTTCAAGAATCGTTATTCTGATTTGTAGAAGTCTTATGGTGTGTGTGCTGATTACAACAATGGCTGTCATGTGTGGTCTCTTTTATTATTTTCTTGTCCCTATATAACAATGTCCTATATGTCACACATTTCTGCTGTGACAAATTTCCGTTTGGGATAATAAAAGTCTTCTGCCATCCTTAAGAGTAGAAGCCACAAATGCAAGAGAGAACATGGAGATTCAACACCAGCAGTGACCGGGCGAAGGACTGGAACAAGAACACTAAATCAAAAGGGCAGAAGTGCGGACCACCACATCATAATACCTCCTGAATAAACACACAAGGGGGTCTGAAATGAGGGGCAACTCAAAGTGGATCAAGTAAAGCATCAACTGAGCAGAGCAGAAATAAAGGAGCTGAGAGTCCATCAGGAATCGTCTTATACAGTGCAGACCATAATACCTTAAAACACAATTTATGGGTCACGTTTACTGGTGTACTCATACCTCAAATTACAAAATAAAGAAATAAACTCAGTTTTCTACAAACATTTTGTTTTATTTGCACAAAATGAAAATGTAATTACAGTGAATCTTGCATGCATCGATTGTATAGTCCTGAAAAGTCTGATTTTCTTAGGAAAAAAACAACAACTGCTAAAGAGACAACTTGAACTGCGTGAAAGAAACTGAGCAAAAAACGTCTCTCTGTATATTGTGTGCTAAATTTGTACAAAAATACTTTACTGCAGCAATGCTACTAGATGGGACAGCACTGAGGATTACAGGTGATGGTCATAAAATTAGAATATCATGAAAAAGTTGATTTATTTCAGTAATTCCATTCAAAAAGTTAAACTTGTATATTAGATTCATTCATTATAAACAGACTGATGTATTTCAAATGTTTATTTCTTTTAATTTTGATGATTATAGCTGACAACTAATGAAAGTCCCAAATTCAGTATCTCAGAAAATTAGAATATTGCGAAAAGGTTCAATATTGAAGACACCTGTGACCAGCATCTGTAAAAAGATGAATTAAAATCATACAAGTGTGCTTTTCAAAATAAGAAAAATCATTTCAACAATTAAAACAATTTTTTAAAGAGGTACAACAAGGAAAGAGTTCTTCAGAACCAAATGTAATTCCTTTAGTAAAGGTTTAAGTTTCTCTGTCTTTATAGAATTGAGCACAATGCTGTTCTCTGAAGTATTAATTGTGTTCTCTATGAGGTGAGCAGCTGCGGTTAATGAGACTTCACAAATATTAACAAACGTCAGTCTAAAGCAGCAAATCCTACGTTTAATTGTGGACATCAAACCTCATTTGACCTTCTCAGTCGTCCATTTCAGTTCCTCACAGTCACCTCAGTGTCATTTAGTGAGCCAGCAGTGTGAGGAGTGAAGGCCGACTGCTCCGTCTGCACTCGTCTGTCATCTGCTGCCTTATTGAGGAGGAGTGCGGATTAAAGTGCAGGAATAGGAAACATTAACTTGAAACAAAAGTAAAATAATAAATGAACGAGTATTTTGTAGGATTTGATTCTTAAATCCCCACCTGCCTGACCAAAGCTGAACAGAATTTTGGCCGTTGCCTGAGCTCTGCTGTGCACAAACAGTAACTGCAAATATTAAAAGATCTTTCCATTTGTAGATTTTGGGTAAAATTCAAGACATTACTTAACAATTTATAAACAGATAATGAATTCTGTTCCAAAGTAATGCAAAATACAATAATCATTTTACTGCATAAAAAGAAATAACATCACCAAGAAACCCTGAAGAATTGAAATGAATTGCCAGGAGTCTCCAACATTTACAGTGCTCCTTATTTATAATTGTAATAATGAGAGGTTTTATAAAAATTATTCTGGTGAAATACGATACTTACACTTTACCTGAATACAATTTTGACATATGCAGTAATACAACAAGTATAAATACATGTTATTGTTAATAAATGTGATCAGGAATTGCACTGCTAATTTGAAAAATGAGGAAAGGCAGAATGCACTAAAACTTCAAAATAACTAAATACAATAAATTACTTTTATGTTGTTTATTTTAGGTTTTACCATTTACAGTAAATTGACGAGTGAAGAAGCTGGACTAAATATTTTAAATGTCAGGATTATTTTAAATGCCTTTCGGAACCAGGAATAAAAAAAAGCATAAAGAATTGGATTAACTCCAAAGTTCACTTCACCTGGCAACAGAAGGAAGTTGCGCACGATAAACATGATATAATTACTAAAATCAGCACTCAGACTGAAGATATAAAAAGGCAGCCAGCAGAGTATAAAAGCCCCCGACTACTCCTAATGTTTTTGCGGCTTTTCTTTCAGACGGTTTTGATATTTTACTGTCACTCAACCTCACAGTTTGTCTCTTTTCTATCATACAGTTGATGGCTCTTGAATGGCTTCTCGCAACTACAAATATTCTGATATAAAAACCAATCATTAATGAATAAGGGATAATAAAAACAAAGAATAACACAAAAATGCCCATTTCAGGAATATTGACTACCAAACACTGTTGTACACAATTGTTCACTTCAAAATAACTAAAATTTAAAAATATCCCTGTTAGTAAAAGTGCAAACAGCCACACTACAGCAATGCTGATATTTGCGACAGTCAAAGTTATTTTTGAGCTGTAAAAGAAAGGATGGCAGACAGCAATGTAGCGATCAATGGATATTAAAACCACATTATATACAACAACAAAAGAAAAATAATTTGCAAGTGAAGAATACAAATAACAATAAATAACACCAAAGTACCAGCAACTTTCTATAATAACAAACAAAGTAAAGGGAAGCACAAAGAAACCTGTTAAGAAATCGGCCACTGCAAGTGAAAGGATCAGAAGATTAGTCGGCGTGTGCAGCTGAACAAAATGAGAAATAGAAATGACGACAAGAAGATTTCCAAAGATTGTTACTAAAAGTAACAGACATGCAAAAATATAAAACAGTACATATCCTTCAGTGTCATAAATCAGTTTATAACAAGAAGCATTACTGGGAGGAAAGCAACGTCCAACTTTCAGTTGTTTAAACTCCATGTCTGTCCCTGACTGAGCCGTCCTGCCTGCACACTGAGATGTTTATACACTGAGGCCCTGCGACTTCCATATTCTCTCTGCTGACGTAATTCACATGAGGCGTCTCTCTGCTGTGTGTGCTTCATAAATTCTCTCAGGATGTTTGTTTGTTCATTTCAGTTCTTACTCACTAATAAGTTCATCAAATCTCAGATGTCTTCATTATATTTGTTTGTCAGGAGCCGCTCAGGGCTGCGGTGGTCTCTCCTCACAGCTCCACAGTGGTCAGCTGCTGGCTCTTTGCAGTTTCCTTCTTCTCCTCTGTCTGCTGTTTTTGTTTTTTTGTTCTCAGTCACTTTGACTTTCTTTCCTCATCACAGCGAGCAGCACATTAAATCAGCAGGTTCAGATGAGCTGAGGTTGTGCCCAGTGGTGGTCTGACACTCCATCCTGTGCTGTGCTGCTCAGAGCCCCTCTGACTCCTGCATGGAGTGTGCTGGACCACCCTGTGCTCATCTGATTTACTGAACGTCTTTCTTTTTATAAATCATCAAACATAAAACATGTGTTTTTTGTGGCAGTGGCAGGTAATCTCTCTAAGTGCAGTAGTGCTAATTGCTATGCTTTTCAATTAAGAAGACATTTGGTGTACAACAACAACATTTTTATTTCTGTAGCAGACTTTCATACAAGGAATGTAGCTGAGAGTGCTTTACACAATATAAAAGAAAAGTTAGAAGAGAAAAACAAAACAGTGAGTTAGAAATGAATAGTTATATATACTGTAAATAATATATTGTGACCAGTGTCGCCGCTGTGCTTAACAGTAAAAGTATGTTAAAGAAACACAGCTGCCGTCTTAAAGAACATTTCAATGAGAAACAAACACACTCTTACTTGTCTCCTTGGCAGGATCAGCTGCAGACTTACCACTCAACATTCTTCTCAGGTGAGGTTTAAAACATTTAAAAGCTCGAGTCCCAGCCAATCTAAAGGCTCCTTCTCCCATCCTCTCTCCCTCAGACTGTGTCTGCTCCGGTTGCTGCCACCAAGTCATTGAACCTTCCTGTTGAGGAGGACTTTGTGTCTTTCTGAGCCGGACCGCCATGTTTGACATCAACTACCTGTGTCCTTTTCTGCTGTTGACAAACCCCTTCTGGATCAGGTCTTGTGTTTGTACCTGCACATTCACAAATAAAGATCTTACTTCTTGGAAACCTGTTCACTTTTCTAGTCTCAGGTACAACTTTGTGACCTAAGCTTGACAATATGAAAAAAGAATCAATACGCACTAACATAACACAGTCGTAGAATCATAATTGGAAGATAATTTTTTAAGTCATTTAAGATAAGTCCAATCTATGTTTCAGATGGCCTGTTAGGACAGAAAACAAAAACAAACTCCAATATGAGATGCTGGGGAAAAAACAAAACAAAATCAGCTGGGGTTCAAGGGGGCCAAAACACCACCCAGCATCCACTGGGCATTCTATCTAACGTGAAGGTGCTAAAGTCAGTCTTATTATTATTAATCTCCATATTAGTCAGTTTGATGCAGTGGGTCTCATGGACAGTTCAAGTCTCGACTTTCATTCTATCATCACAAGCAGCTGCACAGGAATTTGATCAGGTGGTGATGGTGACGTAAAACGGCACCACAGAGAAAAGTAGGGATGAATAATAATAGCACATCCATGAAAACACAGAACAGGAAATCGGAAACTCAGCAACTGTAAATGATTGGTGCTCTTACTTCAGACACCTTCTGATCCAGACTCTAATTAAGAATAGTCCAAAAAACAATAAAGGAAAAAGAGAATGAAACCAGCCAAAGTGGATACATAAAGACACTGTTAAAAAGTTAAAACTGAAATGCTCACTGTGCAAGACAATTAAAAATTAGCCAAATAATTCTTAAATACCAAATACTGCAAGAAATCAAAAGAAAAACTAAAAAAAAAAAAATGCAGGTGAAGCCAAAACGAAATAGCAAGCACTGTTTCAAGTCCTGCTCCAGTAAAAAGACAATAAAGGAGAATCTAAGAAAAAAAATTCTCCACTCAAATGAATATGCAAAAAAATACAAGTAGTAACAAGCAAATTGCACAAAGAAATAAGGCTGACACTTGACAATAACAGAATTGAACGAGTAACTAACTTTCAATATCTTGGAAATTGGATTAATGAAAACCTAAAGAATGATGTGGATGTCAGAGCAGGAACAGCCAAAACTAAGCAAAGTTTCTTGAGACATCGGGGACTGATGAAGAACACAAAGAAGAAACAGCTACATACACAAGTGTGGTCCATTCTACAGTATGGCACAGAAACCTTTGCTCTCACGTTGGCACTTAGGAAGAAAATAAGGGCTTTTAAATGATGGACCTATAGAAGGATAATGAAAATTAGCTGGATAAAGAAAAGTACAAACGAGGAGGTGGTGCAAAGAATTGTTTGGAATCAAAATTGAGGTGAAAAGAGAAATTCTTTGGTCATATTGCTAGGGGATCGTCTAGTGAAAAACTGTGCACAATTGTAGAAGAGAACTGGAAAAAGAAAGGATGGATGAAGAAGAAGAGGTGATGAGCAGCCAAGATGTAAAAATCGATATGAAAAAGCAACAGACAAAACCAAGTGGAAAGAAATGGTCAATGTAAGATTCCCAGTTTGAAGACACCAAAGACCTCATTGTTTAGAAAGAAAAATGTCATCTATAAACCTTTATTGTGCATATCATTATTATGCAGTCAGCTGAGAAAGGAGAAGTACCTGAGGACTGGAAAATTGTAATTGTGACTCCATTCTTCAAGAAGAGAGAGAAAATAGATAGTCATCCCGGTGTTTGGTCAGACCAAAGTGACCAATTTATTTATTTACTTACTTATCTACCTAT
>NC_053156.1:9284396-9330922 GCF_016835505.1 Polypterus senegalus
TGATGAAGAACACAAAGAAGAAACAGCTACATACACAAGTGTGGTCCATTCTACAGTATGGCACAGAAACCTTTGCTCTCACGTTGGCACTTAGGAAGAAAATAAGGGCTTTTAAATGATGGACCTATAGAAGGATAATGAAAATTAGCTGGATAAAGAAAAGTACAAACGAGGAGGTGGTGCAAAGAATTGTTTGGAATCAAAATTGAGGTGAAAAGAGAAATTCTTTGGTCATATTGCTAGGGGATCGTCTAGTGAAAAACTGTGCACAATTGTAGAAGAGAACTGGAAAAAGAAAGGATGGATGAAGAAGAAGAGGTGATGAGCAGCCAAGATGTAAAAATCGATATGAAAAAGCAACAGACAAAACCAAGTGGAAAGAAATGGTCAATGTAAGATTCCCAGTTTGAAGACACCAAAGACCTCATTGTTTAGAAAGAAAAATGTCATCTATAAACCTTTATTGTGCATATCATTATTATGCAGTCAGCTGAGAAAGGAGAAGTACCTGAGGACTGGAAAATTGTAATTGTGACTCCATTCTTCAAGAAGAGAGAGAAAATAGATAGTCATCCCGGTGTTTGGTCAGACCAAAGTGACCAATTTATTTATTTACTTACTTATCTACCTATTTATGTGTTTGTTTATTTGAGTGTGTGGTGCTCCTGATATCTGTGCAAAAGGATGAAGGTTCAAGTCTTTAGAACCCTGATGCTTCCTGTCTTGCTATATGGCTCTGAGACATGAATGCTATCCTGTGATCTGAGATGAAGACTGGACTCCTTCATGTGTGTCTCTTCAGAGAATCCTTGAGTACCGCTGGTTTGACTTAATTAATTGTCGATTATTGAGCGGTTTCTCACAGAGTCCCAAATGAGACACATTACCTGCATTGTGAGGGACTGTCACTTAGAGCACTACGGACATGTAGCACGATTTCCCAAAGGTGATCTGGCTGGCAGGATCCTCATTGTGGAGGACCCGAGCAGCTGGACCAGGCCTAGGAGACACCTACGTAATACCTGGCTGCAGCAGATAAATGGTCATTTCTGGAGGATGGAACTGGACCACATGTCTGTCTTAGAGGTGCCAACTGGGATCTCGAGCTGTTTTGTTGTGTGGTGGGTGCGGCAACACGCTGTACAAGTCCAAGGAAAACAATTTATTTTGATTTTGTCTGTAAGCCTTTGTTGTGTACCTAGTGTTCTGGGGGTTTTTCCCCAAGAAACAGGACCACCAGGCTATCACCATTAGGGACTGCCCTTAGCCCTATGAAGATGAGGGTTTCCCACAGTTCCTGGAGGTTCATTCAAATATTCTAGGGATTCGGCGAATGTACTTGCATTTTTTGCTGTACTTGTGCTTATGTGGTATCACTGGATTTTTGGACCTTCTGTTCTGTTTTTTGACCATTGTTTCGATTACTATGTTAGGAGGGTGTTTGCATTGGATTGCCTTATTGTTTCAGGCAACCCCTTTGGTTTTTGTGCTTCACTGATCATCATTGTTGTTGTTGAAGAGTATTTTTGAAAGATAAATCTTCGAATTTCACAAAGATCTTGTGTTTGCCATTATATTTAGCTGGGGTCTGATAATATGTCTAGTGGCCATTTTTGAGAATTTCTGGGACTTTCTCAGATGTTAAAAGTGATTCCATCACAATGGTTGTACTAATTTAGAGATCATCAGGCCCGTGTTCATGACTAAATTTAATTTGCCTTTTTTTTGACCTGGCTATTGATTATGATCAAGTTGTGCTGTGAGATTATATTCGTCACACAGATGTAGAAACTGGGACCTTCACCAAGTGTTTAACTCTGCTAATGCCAGTAGCTTTGTAAAGGCACAATTCATTGTCATAATCACACATTCACTTAATGATTTGACATTAAAATTTAAGTATTACTTTACAAAACAACACAATCTCTGATCCCTACTAAATTATGTTTGACTTGTTCCTATCCTTACCAATACGACAGAGCAACATCTAAACAGTAACTCAGAATCAGCTGAGATAGCAAGCTGAAGAATGTCAGCTGAGTGTCCAAGTTTAAAGTACCTCCTTGTTTGTTCACAAAGGAAGAGTTGAATCAAGTTTGCAAGCTGTACAGTTCTCAATCGAGGTAAAACAAATGAGCTGTTGGGAAGCAACTGAGGACAGAACAACTCAGAAGAAGGGCACAGATTCCATACTTGATAATGTGGAAGACGAATGTTCACTTCGTTCCCTTGTACTAATTCTTGTCTGAGAAGTAAGCTTTACATAACCAAGTAACAGCATGCTTTGTTTTAGCAAACAGAAAAATGTTTGTGCAAAGGACTCAAGGTCTGAGCATTCCACACATGAGTCTGCCTTATCACGTTGTCCCTTAGCTTACATCTGAACGCCATAACAAAAGGGGCCAAGAAATCAAGTTTTACAAGGGGCGCTGAAGGTGCTCAAGGATGGTGTATAATAAAGTGTTGACTGTTACATTTTATAATGATATTAAATTACGCATTCTAGGGGTATAAAACTGGACCCCGCCCAACAGACGGGGTTCAGAAGAGCCCTGATGCTGTCATGTATATTTGATTGTCTGCTTTTCTGAAACTCTTCTTACCGTGACTCTGAAAATAAAGCTGCTTTATAACCGCACCTGCTGTTGGGTCTGAGATTTCGTCCACAATAATCACAGTCATATTTGGTTGATTAACCATCACATCACTAGCAATGTGGCTGAATCCAAGGTACTGCTGGACTGAACACATGATAAGGGGAGAGTCAGCGGGTCTGCAAGTAACACAGTACTCACCCAGGCTAAGACTACTGGGAAGCAGCAAAGAGCAGGTTGACACAGTTGAGGAAGGGGATGGATGCTGTCGTTTTTTTTTCAAGGGGTCTGGGGTCCTCCAGATCTCTTTTGTGTATAGTTAATATAATTATCTGATATTTAAATCTGTAAAAGAAAAGAGAAAAAGAGATCATAAATTGTGAGTCACCAAAGTGATGATGTTTTGATAATAAAAAAGGACAAGATAAGTCTTCTTCAGACATTGGTCAACTGCTGTTCTAAGATGGTGGTTTATATAGGAAACTCAGAAGAAAAGGCAGGTTCAGTAGACAGGAAGCCAGATGTGATATCATTGGGGGCATGTCTGTCAAATGATCTTTCTGCAGAGAGAAGTAGAAGATAGGCATTAGATTATAGTGCCCACCACTTGCTCCAAGGGTAATTAATCTCAAATGAGCCCTGAGGTTGCCACCCAATCACACGTGTCTGACATGGCCACTTCTCAGCCCAGATGCATCCTGTCGGTCAGCCCAAACTCATGTCCCAGGATTTGGTATCTCAGCTATTGTTTGGCCCACTAGATCACAAAAGATTTTCATTCCACTGCCGTCTCACTATCCAATAGTTTACAGCTCAGGAACAAGGCAGGGTATTCAGCAGCATTGACGTTTTGGCTCAGCATGCGCCATGACCTGTGTCCAAGGACTCGGTGTAGAAAGTGAAATGCAAAGAAAAGTCAGGAGAATCTGCTTTGTCATCCTAAACCACCAAATTGGGAGCCCACTTCTTTGTCAAAATGGTAAAGGGTATTTATCTTTCTGAGAACAGAGGCACAAACTGGCAGTGGTACCCCACTAGACCCCCCCCCAAAAAAAGCCAGAACCTCCTCATGTTATTGAACTTCGATACACTGTGGATGGACTGTGTTCCTACCGACCGTGTAGCCCAAATATTTGGCTTTTTTCAATCCAAAGAAACATTTTTTTGGATTGATTCAAAGACCGGCTTCACCCAGCGTCCATAACACCACTTGGACGTGCTGTATGTGTTCCTTCCAGGTGCTGGAACAGATGACGACGTCATCCAGGTAGGTTGCACTATACAGTGGAACCTCGGTTCATAAACGTCTCGGTACACATACAACTCGGTTCATGACCAAAACGTTCGGCAAACTTGCCTCGGTTCATGACCACACACTCGGTATACGAACAAGCCAGTTTCTCTTTCGGTTTGTGTGCGCAGATGATTTCCGCACGTGTTGCATTGTTCTCGGTCAGAAGTGCCTGCCTGCACGTGCGTGCAAGCCTGCCTTTCTGTGCATGCCTGCCTTCCTGCACGTCCCTGCCTGCCTACCTGCACGTGCGTGCCGATTACTGTATTTAAGCACGTGTTGAGCCGCTCCTTGTTCATTGTTCTAAGTCAGACGTGCGTGCTTTACCTGTGATATCTTTGCGCTCTATATTTCGTGGGCTTTTGCAGTTAACCATGGCTTCTAAGGAAGTGAAGAGTGGTGAGAAGAAACTTTTGAAGAAATTGAAATCGAAGTGAAGAAAGAAATTATTGAAAAGTTTGAGTGTGGCGTTCATGTTACTGATCTTGCCGGCGAGTACAAGAAGTCAAAAACTATAATTTCGATTATTCTAAAGCAAAAAGAATCTATTAAAGCAGCTAATGTTGCAAAAGGCATTACAGCGTTAACCAGGCAGAGGCCTCAAGTGCTGGAAGAGGTGGAAAAACTGTTGCTAGTGTGGCTGAACGAGAAGCAACTTGCAGGGGACAGCGTAAGTGAGGCGATGTTATGCGAGAAAGCCAGGAAGATTCATGGCGATTTGCTGCCAAACTATCCTTCTACGAGTGCCGGAAGTGAGGAATTTAAAGCCAGTAGAGGATGGTTTGAAAAGTTTCGCAAAAGAAGTGCCATTCATAGTGTGGTGAGGCATGGAGAGGCTGCTAGTTCAAACGCTAAAGCTGCGAAAGAATTTGTGAAAATTTTCACAAATTAGTGGAGGATGAGGGCTACATCCCACAACAGGTCTTCAACTGTGACAAGACCGGATTGTTCTGGAAGAGGATGCCGAAGCGGACCTACATTACCCAGGAAGAGAAGGCTATGCCCGGCCATAACCCAATGAAGGACAGGTTAACCGTTTTGCTGTGTGCTAACGCTAGTGGCGACGTAAAAATCAAGCCGCTACTCGTTTACCAATTTGAGAACCCTCGTGCTTTCAAACAGCACAATGTAAATAAAGCCAGACTGCCTGTGATGTGGAGGGCAAACACAAAGGGGTGGGTCACAAGAACCTTGTTTTTGGAATGGCTGCACGAGGCTTTCGCCCCGCCATGAAGCGATATCTCGAAGAGAATAACCTGCCTAAAAAATGCCTTCTTCTAATGGACAATGCACTGGCACACCCTCCAAATTTGGTTGACGATATGGTCGAAGAGTACGAATTTATTAAGGTCGTGTTGGGGGGGAGGAACACGACCTTAATAAATTCGTACTCCTCTTCTGCAGCCCATGGACCAGCAGGTTATTTTAAATTTCAAGAAACTGTACACCAAAGGACTATTCACCAGGGGCCTCATGTATAAACGGTGCGTACGCACAGAAATGTTGCGTAAGAACTTTTCCACGTTCAAATCGCGATGTATAAAACCTACACTTGGCGTAAAGCCACGCACTTTTCCACGGTACCTCATGCCTTGTCAACGCAAGTTCTCCGCTCGGTTTTGCAAACTGGCGGCACCCAGCGTCAAAGCAATGGTACTGTTCTTGTGTGATTACTCATTATTTTCATGACGCAGCTTTATAAATACACCGAAACTAACCGCATATTGTTTATTAGTGTAATGCATCTGATTGTAATTAACTCGTAACATATAATGGTCCAGGGAACAGCCATAGTATTCCAAATACCATAACTGCTTTAGTGTTGTTACTCAAACTGCACCTTCTTCTTCTTCTTCTTCTTCTTCTTCTTTCAGCTGCCCCTGTTAGGAGTTGCCACAGCGGATCATCTTTTTCCATATTACTCTCACTGCACCACTCGGAGTATTTATATCACTGTATCTGAGTGTGAATCACAGCAGCAACTGATCGGAAAGAGAATTATCGGTATACAGTTTCATGGACACGATGTCTCAGCCACTGCAAAACGTTTTAAAGCCTTTCCTGTATAGACCTCGCGGTTCAGAAACAGTTTAATCCCAAGAACTTTAAATGCAGTCAATTAAGTGCTCCTTGTAGAACTTTCTGTACTTATAAGTACAATCACCCCACTGTAAACTTTCACTACAGTTATAATATCGCACAACCTGAGCCACTTTATAAAGCGCGTATTTACATATGATGACGATATCATTTTTAAGGTGAAATGCAGCAAAATATGTTTGTTAAATTATACACATAAAACTTTAACTTCATTTAAATAATCTATATTCTTCACTGGGAGTGTCGTGAAGGATAGAATAATTAAACATGTACTACGAAGATATTTCAATGTTCTTTAAACGTTTTGAAGAATCGGCGCTAAGCTTACAGATGGCTTAACGTCTATTACAGAGCTGATTGTGTGGCGATCGGTTACTTGGGGAAAGAAAAGCACTGACTGCAGTGACGGCTACGCCAATATATATTGGATATAAAACAGAAAGAGAAAATAACAACACAGCAAAAAGCACAGCGACAAATTTCGGCAAAAGTTAAATGCTTGTGTCATGAGCACGAGGCAGCTAGTGTCTGCAACGGACGTGGCCATCCACCGTGCATGACATTGGCGGGCGAAGGACCCACCGATTCTTCCTCTGCCCAGTGCCACCACAAGCCTAGAGCCGCCCCTGAGTACTGCTGCAATAAATTATTTCATCGAAGTGAAACACATGTTTAATAACGTGCTTTAACTTCTATCATCATGAAAATTACATCACGTATACATCTCAGTATTTTAGTTATTCAGAGCTGTAATATCACTAATTTAATGGATTCTGTGGAGGAAGAGAGCCGGTTTAAGAAGCAAGTAGTGATTCACACACACAGAGCACATAGAAGATCAAATACAAAACAAAGCATTTAACGTGCTACTTTAATTACGATGTGATTTGAGAAACTGGTTAATTAAACGATTTTAAGATGAAATTTATGATGTTCTACTTTAATGACAAAATAAACTACGTGATTAAAGTGGAAATGTCGAGATTGAAGTTGACATTTCGTGCTTTTTCCCCACCATGTGCCTTTTTTCTCTGTACCCTAATAAGCTTACATATGACACTCAGACAGTGGGCTTACAACTCGGCTTTTCACGGCAACTTTGATATGTGACTTCTTTTTTATTTCCGTCACTGTGCGATTTTGTGAACGTGAACTTTCAAGTTTCTCCAACACTCTATGTCACTCGATCAACTTCCTTTTGTTGATTATACCACGGTTTATTTGAACAAATAGTATGTTTTTCCTTTGCCTCCACTTGGTATTCGCTGAAATTCTTATATTTTCCCCGTGCTTTTCCCATTGTCTTTTCACAGAAGGCTGAGCTTAAGGGCGATTTATATTGATTTGCATATTCAAATAGGTGTAATTCTGGGAGGAGTTGGGGCATTACATAATGCGCGTGCACAAGCGTTAGTTTTCACGCTGATCGGGATTTATGTAGCGGAAGAACGTGGAAGTTGGAGTACGCACAGATTCCTGCATCTGGATTTTTCTGTGCGTAAGTACATTTTGGCTTTTGTGCTTACGCCATGTTATAGAGCGAGTTCTACGCATGGCGTTATACATGATGCCCCAGGTGTTTTAACGTGAACGAGGAGACGTCTTTGACCCTGAAAGAGCTCTGGAAGAACCATTTTAATATCGTTCATTGCATCGGCCTCATTGATAAAGCCTGGGAAGACGTCACACACCGCACATTGATCTCGGCCTGTAAGAAACTTGGGCCTGAATGTGTTCCTGAACAGGTTTTAGAAAGCTTTGAGCCTCCTGCTGTGGATGAGATTGTGTCCATGGGCAAGAGCATGGGTCTTGAAGTGGACAATGAGGACATCGAGAAGCTGGTTCTGGATCACAAGGAGGAGCTGACGACGGAGGAACTAACTGCACTCCAGCAGGAGCAGCTTAGGTTGCTCACCGAGGAGAAGTCCTCCGGGGAAGAAGAGGAAAGGACAGTTATAAAAAGTGATGCGCTAAAAGCCATCATGGAAAAATGGAAGGAGTGCCAGGATTTTTTTGAAAAGAACCACCCTGACAAAGTGGTTACAAACAGAGTGATAAACATGATGAACGACAATGTCGTCTCGCATTTCCGAAAAATTCAATGCGTAGGAAAAGGCAAGTCACATTAGACTGCTATTTCACTAAGTCTGATCCACCAGCTAAACAGCTAAAAACACCAGAAACCCAAGAAAGCACAACAGAGAAAACGCCTGAAAGAAAACATCCCTCCATCGTGGAGTCGGACTCTCCCTCAAAACTGTAACCTCCTCTCCACCCATTTCCTCCTCATTTCATGCCAGAACTCGACTCATGCAAGGTTAGTTTTCTTGGTGGTTTGTACTGTACTGTACAGTAGTTTTTGTATTGCGGATTTTTCAAAAGTTAATTTTTCAGATCATAGTGTGATTTGTTGCAGTGTTACTTTTCTCTTTTTTTTAAATGTTCGTTTTTTTCCCTGTGCTTAAAACTCATTAAAAAAATTGTTTACATGGAGGAGTTCATTGTGTGATTTGTTGTAATGTTACTTTTCTCTTTTTTTCAGATGTTCCTTTTTTCCCTGTGCTTAAACCTCATTTTCTAAAGTGTTTACAGCGATCGGAATGTAAGGCTAAAATAGCGTGATCTTGTTACTTTTTTGGTTGCTTGTGATTGGTTTTTACATGCACTTTGGATTTGTTCTAATGTTCTTTTTTTTCCGCTGTGCTTAAAACTCATTTTAAAAAAGTGTTTACAGCGATCGGGCTTTAAGGTTAATAGCTTGATCTCATGCAATCTTACTTTTTTGGTTGCTTGCGGTTGGTTTTTCCATGCACTTCGGATTTGTTCTAATGTTTCTTTTTTCCGCTGTGCTTAAAACTCATTTTAAAAAAAATGCTGCACATGGTGCTGACAGGGGGGGTTGTGCTACAGAGAGATTAGAGAGCGCGAGCGAGCAAGTGCAGAGAGAGAGAGAGAGAGAGAGAGAGAGAGAGAGATAGAGAGCGGGCAGCTGACAGGGAATGGAGGGGGGGGAGGATAGGGGGTGCGTGGTGTGTGTGTGTGTGTGTACGCTACAGAGAGAGAGAGAGAGTGTGAGCCAACCTGCTCCTGTAGCTGAGGGGGGAGGGGGGTGCTTTGGTGTGTGTGTGTATGCGCTACAGAGAGAGAGAGAGAGAGCGCGAGCGAGCCAGTTCGTGTAGCTGAGCAGGGAGCCTGGGTGTTTTGTGTCAGTGTTATTCAATGTTTTTACATTAGTTTACTATTACACTGTGCATTCCATGGTGTAATTAACTATATTTGTGCTTAATCTATACATATATTTACATATTTACATACAGTTTGTACGGTCTGGAATGGATTAATTGTATTTACATACAATCCTATGGGTGAAACTGCTTCGGTTCACGACCAACTCGGTTTACGACCAAAGTTCTGGAACGAAATATGGTCGTGAACCGAGGTTCCACTGTATATGTTATTGGGAATGGCGCACTTTGTTCACCAGACGCTGGAAAGTCGTAGGAGCCCATATAATCTGAATGGAAGGACACAATACTGCCAGTGCCCACTAGGGGTGCTAAACTTTTACCTTTGCAGAGTCCTTTAAAGGAACCTGACCAATACCCTTTGGTCATGTCAAGTGTGGTCAGATATTCAGCCTGTCCAAGCCTCTCAAGGAGGTCATCCACTTGAGGCATTGGATAAGCATCAAATTATGAGACCTGATTAAGACGACGGAAGTCATTGCAAAACCTCCAATTCCCGAACAAAGACAATTGGGCTGGACCAGGGACAATGACTCTCCTCTATGACTCCTAGGTCCAGCATGCACTTGATTTCCAGTTCCACTTCAGCCTTCTTTGCCTTGGGAAGACGATAAGGGTGTTCTCGGACTATGACCCCGGGTTCAGTCACAATATCGTGGGCAATCAGAGAGATCCTTCCAGGGCAGATGGGCCGTGCAAGTGCCACATTTGAGTACCGAGAAGAGAAAAAGAATTAGTGAGGGTTAGTATTCAATTATAACTGTCATGTTACTTATGTTTTAGTGCTAATGACTAAGAACAGAGATGCAGTCTGTACAGTTAATCAGCAGCTCTAGTCAGGATATGCTAAACTGAAGTAGTGAGTCTTCAGCTGGAATTTAAAGGCTGAGACCGAAGGGGCATCTCTTATAAAAGCAGGCAGACCACTCCACAGTTTAGAGGCCCTGTAACTAAAAGCTCAACTTCCCACTATTTTATAAATCCTTGGAATCATAAGCAGACCGGCATCTTGAGACCTTAATGTGCGCTCAGGTTTGTAAGTCATGATAAGTTCAGACAAGTAAGCCGGACCTCGGCCATTTAATGCTTTATATGTTAAAAGGAGGATTTTGAAATCTGCTATGAACTTAACCGGGAGCCAGCATAAGGATTTAATAACTGGAGTTATATGTTCGTATTTTCTTGTTCTTGTAATAATTCTTGCAGCTGCATTTTGGATTAACTGGAGGCTGAATGAAGAACAGTTTGAACAGCCAGTGAACATCGCATTGCAGTAGTTAATCCTACTAGAGATACAGTAAGTGCATGAATTAATTTCTCAGAATCGTGTTTATTTTGAAAGTGCCTTATTTTTCTACCATTTTTAAGATGGAAGAAACATGTTTTGGTCAACTTTGTAATATGTGCTTTAAATAACATGCTAAAATCAAAGATAACTCCTAGATTGTGGGCTGATTCAGTAAAATTAATGGGGATTCCAAGTGAGTTGAATGATGACAAAAAATTGTGATCAGTGTCATTCCCTCCAACAATTAACATCTCTGTTTTATTGGTATTTAAAGACAAGATGTTCTCATTCATCCACTCCTTTAATTCACTAAAACAACTAATTAAAGACAACAATTGAGAAACTTCATTTGATTTAAATGAAAGGTATAACTGGGTGTCATCTGCATACGAGTGAAAATTAACATTATGTTTCCTAATGAGAGATCCCAGTGGAAGCATGTAAAGTGAAAACAGTAAAGGTCCCAGTACTGAGCCCTGCGGGACACCATATTGAACTTCTGTGTATAATGATGGAGTACTTTCAGCACATTTCTGTACATATGGCTGCACTCGAGTCGTAATCTGGGATCCTGAGTTGGTTTCTCTTGTGGTGGATGTGGTAGTGTGCTGTATCAGCGCCTGCTCCTAACCTCTCTCTCTCTAAGCAAGGTGTTATAAATGAGGCCCCCGGTCTGCAAAAAAATGCATAGCCTTTGTGAACAACTGGAATGATGTTTGAGAAAGGTCTCGATTTTTCAAGACAGGAGGTCTCTGTCCTAATTAGAGTACCATCTAGGCTGCAGTCTTGTGTTCTTAAATCACATGCTGTTGTGTATCCTTCTTGTTACTGTCCTGTAGCTGTTACCCAGTATTGCTGTTATGGGGCATCTTATAAATTTAGTCTTGGCATAAATAGATCAAGAGATAATGAGACAAAACCTTTTATTCTTATCCTTAAATCCCATTGTCTAACTTTAGCTTGACTCCTCCTCGTATATTAGAAAGATTTCACATTTGCCAAGTTTAGAGGGCCAGAAATTCATAATTCCATAGTTATTAAACATAACAGTTCAAAACATATGTAAAAGAACAAATTCATTTTCATAGTCCAGTGTCATTTGGTGAGTTGGTATACAAGAAAAGGATACCTCTCTTGAAATATAGCAGAATATTAGTTTGGCAGATTTTCACAAGTGCCATGTTCAGAGGGACAGAAACAAAAATTCAGCATTAAATTTCTTGTAATTCACAACATGCTTAGTGACACACGTTTTATCAAATCTCAGTGTCATGTTTGTGAGATGGCGTGCCTAAGAAAATTCACTTCATTAGGAATACAGCAGACTGTGGTGTATCGGATGACTAAATGTTCACAAGTGCCATATCCAATGTGCCAAAAATACATCATCCATCCATCCATCCATCCATTATCCAACCCGCTATATCCTAACTACAGGGTCACGGGGACTGCTGGAGCCAACACAGGGCGCAAGGCAGGAAACAAACCCTGGGCAGGGTGCCAGCCCACCACAGAAAATACATCATTCCAATGTAAAAATTCCTGTAGTTCTGCACATGTGTAGTGGCACACATACAGTATATTTTTATATTCCGTTTCATTATATGTCATTATTTTAAGATGGTGTATAAAAGAAAAGAGATGTCCTTTGCAAAACAGCAGAATGTGGTGTCTCGGTTGGCCATATGTTCACAGGTTAAAATTGCACATTAAAATTTCGTGTTATTCAGCATATATTTATTGGGACACGTGTGTTTTCAAACTCCACTGTCATCTTTGTGAGATGGTTTAGAAAAGAAAAGTTAAGTAGCGTGTGAGAGGGAATCTCGGCTTCGCCATCCAGCCGGGACACCAGAAATATGAAGACGGCTTAATACTGCTAAGCACTTCATGATCTCAGATTGCTTGGTAATTAGCAAATGTTTCTCAAAATGGAAGTTAATTCATTCATGAGTGTTTCTCATAAAATAGTATTTAATCCTGTTTGTAAATTAACGTGTAAACCAACCCGTTCGTTATTTTTAATTTTGTTCTTTATTTGGATTTTTGTCTGAAATTTTGTCTCAGAAAGACAGAGGTCACCTCAAATAGATCACAAAAAAACATGGATGCTCTTATTTGGACAATGTAGCCACAACAATGACAATTAAAATAACATTAATAATAATGATATTTATAATAATAGGTCAACTCTGTAATATAAATATAAAACTATAATGCTTAGAAAATGGATGGATGGATGGATGGGTAATATGGGCCATAGATTAGTGTAAAGGGGCTCTTTGTAGATTTAACACCTGGGGTCTTTTCCAGAGTGCAGGATTGGTGTGAAATCCAGTTAAAAATAAACCTGGAGATACAGAAATCGGGTTCATTCTGTTTCAGAAACCTATGAACTCCACTTTACCAGCGTGACTTTACTTTCACATTGTGCCTTAAGGGGGGTGCACTGCCCCTTCCCAACTTTATTAAGGGAGCAATTGAACCAATGCACCTCTTACAAAAGTCGTCTTGCAGTCCTCCAGAATTTTGTGTGCCCACCACTTTCACCCCAACCGTGTTTGACAGCTCTTGGTTTACAGAGCCATTAAGGCCCAGAATATGAAGAAGTCAGAGGATGTTTTCTCTTTCCTGCTGAAGGACCACAATGAAAGTCATTTGGAAGGCAAAGGCTGGATCCATTTTGTGATTTACGGCATCCCAAAGGTGCTCTTCTTGAGTAACATCAGGAGACAAGGCAGCTGAAGGCATCACCCACAGCCCACCATTCCATGGACAGTTGTGAACACAGCAGCTGTGTGTAGCCTGATATTGGCCTGCTGTGGGCTCAGATGTCATGGAGGTGTGAACAGAGGACCTGAGAAATGTTGCCTTCCTCTAAGGACAATAGCATGTAGCCTGTACTGTCCTGTTACTGACATGGGCATTGGGTCTACTGGCGAAATTCAGCTGCAAACTGCAACAAAACTTGCCGTTACGTTTTAGTTTGACCCTCTTTGATAGAAATAAAGTTAGCTTTGTTGATCTGATCTCAATTCCCTACACGTGCCTGAGTAGCAAAGAGCAACCAACCTCTAAAGTGGCATCGACATCTGATGTGAGACCAACGCAAATGCAGAAAGCAAGCATATTATCGCTAAATTGGACTCTTTCTTGTCGGACTCCAATTTTGATGCAAGTGATCTGGAGGTGGAGACTGAAAGCAAACGTGAGGCACCAGCATCAGCTGATTGGTCCCCAGCTGATCGAGGCATTGCACACGTTCGTGTAGCTGATACGCCTAAAGCAGTGTTTGACTGGGAGGACCGCCATTAACAATGATAAGAGGTACAAACCAGAGCGCGTCACACTGCGACTGCCACCACTGCCCACCACCGCGTAGTTGCTGCTGCTGGTGACACCAAAGAGGCGCCGACAGCAGGCACAGCACACAGAGACAGACGCTTTATGTTGATTTATGTTTGAAACCACTGCTTGGTGTGCGTTGCAGAAAAATGAGTTTGGTGGAAAAAAATATTCAGCCCTCAAAGAGTTAAGTTGTGTTTTTATTCTGCCATAGTTAGTAATGATATCTTCCTATATAAGAATATCTATAGTTGCCCAAAGGCTTTGTAAAGCCATTAGATGTTTGATTGAAAAGACAGTCGGTGGAGAGCAGCAATTCAAACACACCTAAAGCGTCAGAAACAAAAGCAGCAAAGACCCTCGGACTTGTGGTGGGTGTCTGTCTGGTGTGCTGGTTACCTGTCATTTTGTTTGATGGTTCTGTTGTTTGTACCTCAGATATCTTGTGTGGAAGAAGGAACTTCTTGATATTAGTAAGTATGGTGGGCTCTGGTTCAGAAAAGCACTTGTGTCAAGTCGTGTCACAAATCCCACAATGCTGTGACTGTCCACTCAGATCCTAAATTTGATTCAGCTCATCGTATTTCCTGATTGTGATGTCTGTTCAGGTGAAATGCCGTTATATAAATACACACAGCTGAAGTCATTTTGTGGTTAAATTCCTTGACTTTGCTCTCTGGTGTCAGGTTTTCTCATCTCAGGTTTCTCCAGTTTGCACTGAGCTTTAATTAATTTATTCCCTTGACGTCTCTTCCTTTCCCTTAACCTCAAGCTGATGAGCTGCAGGTTACACAATCAAATACACTGATGAAGTTGTTGAAAGTGTCTCCCTTCCCAGAATTCCCTATATTGGTCAGGTGCACTGGAATGAATGCAACACGCAAGGAGAGCACAAAATATAAAAAGATCAAATATGACACAGTTTAGGGGAAAGTGAAATTTTTTTTGTTATGCTTTATATCACATTCTTTAAAATTTTCTGCTTTCTGTGGAGCTGCTCGTCTACACACAGAAGAAGGACGTGGTGCTGCAGACGGGGGGCCATTTGACACGGGGGGGAGATCTGTAGTCAGAAGAGCAGACAGACACCTTTAGCAGACAGGTAAGATTACTTAAACAGTTTTTAAGCAGAAACTTAAAAAATAAGAATACAAACATATAGGACAGACTGGACAACCTATCAATCAATCAATCAATCAATAACAAAAAATGCTGCATATCCTCTCTATGACATACCAACACAGATGACTTTCAGCCTATGAATTATAAAATAGAAGTGTGTCAAAAAACACAACTGGGACTCCTTCACTCCTACGGCAATACGCCTTCGTAGCGCCTCACAGGACCGTTTTGGATTCTTGTGTGTTTTAGGGCAACAAATAAAGAACTATCTGTCTGTCATATAGCACCTTTTATCTATCTATCTATCTATCTATCTATCTATCTATCTATCTATCTATCTATCTATCTATCTATCTATCTATGGCACTGTTTCCATTTTGTTCAGTTTTGCCGTAGAAGTGAAGGCTCTCCATACTTCCAGGCTCATTTCTCTGTACTGTGCTAAACTTACCTCCTTAATTATTCTTATCTTTATCCTGTCATCATCATTACCAAACCAGACTCAGTTTTCACCATTTCCAATCACTTTATGGTTTTGTGAAGACATGTCACCAAATGTAACCAGCTACATAAGTTAACGCTGATGATTATTGTTATTTGTAGGACATCAGACACAATCTAATAACTTCTTTATAGTGCTAAAGGGATAGCACATGCTACATCACTTATACAATAATTTTCTTTAAGATTACATTAAGAGCTGTCAATCAGTGAAAAACACTATACACGCTTTGTCTTCAATAGTTAAAGAAGTACAGTAAAAAAGCTACAATAACACATCCCACATTTATGTGAAAAGGGAAATCACACAATCGTCCTTCAGCTGCCTTCCTGCCCCACTAGCGATCACAAATGTCAGTCACCTGTTCTCTTGAACTCAGCCTCTCCTTGTTAAAGCCAAACACACAGTGCAGTGGTGATGCACAGCTTACAGTGTTTGTGGACGTGAATCACCCTGAAGAGCTACAAACGGTCACCAAGTGTCTCTCACTGATGCCGGGTAGTCAAACCGTCGACTATGAAATGTGCACACAGCTCACTCAATAAGAATGGTTTTCAGCTCGTCATTTTTATTAACTCTTCTGAACGCTGGATGAGTTGCACCACAAACTTTCATCCTCTTCATGTCCTTTAACTTTGTATAAAATTGACTTCTCCACATCATCAGCGTTTGCTAGTACTTATTCTGCTTTGACACAAATGTTACCTTGGTCTTCAGTTAACTTGAACTCTTCTCATTGACACGTTTAAAAAAATGAAGAGCTTGACGGTAAATTGTGCAGATGGCAGACTTTAGAAGCTTTCCTCTCCTAACTTTGGTTTTGTTTGCTCTCCATGGTGGCTCAGGGTTATATGTTTTTGTTTCTAATACCTGCAGCCCCAGCACACTAAGTTGTATGTACTGTCAATGCCAACTCCTCTCATTTTCTTTTGTGCTTTGTGACCACAAGGGGTCACCAGAGAGCCCCACAGACACAGTGAAGCACCACATGCTGTTGGGATACAATAAAGGCTTCCTGTTCTCTTGAGGCCCCTCTCCACAGTCCTCTCTGCAGTAATCAGCCACAAAGCAGTACAAAACAATGCATCTTTCAAATCTTCCTCCTTCGGTCCTCCACTGAGTGTTGTCTGCTAACTCATTGATGTGAGGCTGTGTGCTCCCTTTAAAGTCAGACCTGGAAATGCTTGTTGTGCCACTGTATGTCTTCCAAGAAGCCCTCTTTTAACACCCACCCAGGGACCCAGACAGGGCTGCACTTCCAGTTTCCAATTCCAAAGCACGCATGCAAATGTCCTGACTGGGTTGCCATATGAGGATCATTGCCACCTGGCGTATGGGTGATTGAACAGGTCCTGACTCTCGGCTTCTTCTGGTCCATACATTATATCATGCCAGATGAACACAAAGTTATTTTTCCATTCTGTGTGTCAACCCATCTGTTATTTGAGTCTGGCTTTCTGTCAACTTAAGAAACCATCCTCCTTCCAAACTAGGACACCCTTTCTCCTTCTACAGCTTGTTGATTTCTCCGCTTTAATTACTGAAGCCTTTGGAGAGGCCCGGTGCCCAATGTTTAAGAAGCGGCTGGAAATAGCTGACACAACATCACAAATAATTTCTATTTGTAGTTCCTTCAAGATCAACATGGTGTATTGGTTAAATCTTTGGACTTCAAACTCTGAGATCATGGGCTCAATTCCTGCAACAGACACTGTGTGACCCTGACCAAGTCACATGTCTGTGCTCCAATTGGAAAAGTCACCTTGGGTAATGGTGCCAGTCAAATTAATTTCTAGCTCTGCTTTACATGTAAAAGCAGGTACCCCTCATAATTTGAGGAAGAGAATTACAGAATCAATGTGCATGTTGATAGGATCACCATTGTCATATATGCAGTGTCTTCATTTGCTTTTTTTTATTACAGTGGCATAGTTGTAAGGATTTTGCTTGCCTGGAGAGATGACTGAACAGGTGAACCTAATGACCATTGTGGTCACCCTCAGAATGGAGTTACAAGCACTATGGCTACAGGTCAGGGCATAAGAGACACAGCTTGCCAAGGTGGAGGCACAGATTTGAACCAGGACTGCCCTGTAGCAATGGAGAGCCTTCCGAACATCCCAGGCACTGTTGCTGATTCATCCAAGAAACAATATCGAGACTTATATCTTGGTTTTCGAGCAGACAGTGACCCAACCTCACCTTGGACTATGACATTCTCAACAACAGGTCTTGGCCTGGTGAAAAGTGACTGCAGACCAGCAGGTGAGGCATTGTAGGGAGTTGTGTTTTGATTCCGAGAGACAAGTGTTGGGAAAAATAGACTGTTGCTTGGCACCGGAGATCAATGACTCCAAAAAAATAATAGATATTTTCATGTGTCATTTCATGGTATACACCCACCCCAAATCCATACATAGGCCTTGAAGAAATTGAGACCCTTGTAGAAACCTTTAAGTGGCACCAGGTGGCTCAGAAAAGTGAGAGTATGGGATAAGCCACTGGTTGAACTAAACCCTGGACTGGATGTGTCACCAAATCAAAGACTACACATCTCGACATGGATCTGGGGGATAAAACAATAGAGTTACCACCTCCTCTTCACCACTACAAGTGCAGAGAACTTGGGCACATCGTTCACTTTTCTGGTGAAAATTCACTCTCTGAGAGTTGTACAACCCCATCTATCCAGTTATACTGGGGCAGAGAATATGCAGTGAATGTGCAAAGATTGATTAACGTAATACAGAAACAAATATACAAGCGTGAGTTCCACACAGAAACCTTAAATTGTAAACCTTTAGCAAGTTTAACCACAAAGTTATTCACAAAATGGTGAGTGTAAAGCCAGAGATGAGCAGGAAGACCAGCTTGTTTTATTTTAATCAGCCGTGTTGTAACGTTTTGAGTTCCCAGTGAGTTACGATAGCAGTGGAGAGTTAGCAGAAGGTTTGACAAGGACAATGCATCGCCGTTCTTTGCCAGTTGTAGGGTACGTGTGCGGAAACATATCAGACATTCTAACACATAATCAAAAGCATCAACGAGATGTCCTAGTCACTGGAGTTAGGCAAATAAACAGGATTCCAACTACTGATCCCCACTGTTTTTAAGCAACTTCTAGATCCTCCTACAGACACAGCCAAGAATTTGACATGTCTGTCCACTTTTCACGAGAGATCTGCTGAGCAGATTTACATTGGGGTTTTTTCTATGATTTGCTTGAACATTCCAGTTGATTTTGCTACTCTTCACATTGCGCTAAGTATCATAATTTATTTCCGACATCGAGAGAGTGTCTTTGGGCCGAGGAGAGGGGGAAGCAGGCAAGGCCCTCCTCACTCACGCGCCAGCCTCCATTCAAGTCACTCTACCTCTGGCCACGAGTTGGAGCGTACCTTGCCTCCACTTAGCTAGCGATACCTTTTTGTTCAGCAGACATTATCATTTTCAGATTGTTAAGGAGTAAGGTTTGACGTTTTTGAGTGAGAGATCACAGCTACATGTGTAAAGTATTATGAGCTGAACACGATCACATACAATGTCAGCGTTTTGAAGTTGGAGCGTACCTACCTTCCTCTTGGCCAGAATTACATTTTTAAAATTTTTTTTAATTGATTTTTAAAGTTTGTCCTGTTTCACTACTATGTAGGTGGAGCTGTGAGGGACAGCTGGTAAATATATATGCAAAATTTTGTGTTACGTGTTTACTGCTTAATACACTGCAAGCTGTAGACTATCAACTAGACTACCTCTTGGAACATTGGCCTCTTTTAAAAGAGGACAGTGGAATGATGACTCACGATGACTCATGGAAGTTTGCCAAAAATGCAGTAGTTCTAGGACAGTGTACCTCCCACTCCATTCCACCAAGACCCCACTTTTCACTTGAATATAAATTATTTTGCTGTTTGTCAGAACATGAGGGTGAGGTGAGGTCATTCTTGCTGGTACCAAAACCTTACTGGAAGCAGCTTTGTGAGTTAACACACACCAACCTCCTGGGTGGCAACCTCGGCACTGACAAAACACTCAAAATGATAAAACTTCAGTTTTTACTGATAGGGAATTAAGGAGGAGGTCTGTCACTTTTTGTGTTTCGTGTCTGGAATGACTAATGCTCCTCTTGTCCCATTCCTCTGATAGATATACTGTACCTTCGTAGTGTATCAGGGTGGACATAGTAGGTCCTCTCGAACCCTCAGCCCAAAGACATAAATGCATTCTGGTCTTTGTGGATTATGCCACACAGTATCCAGAGGCCACTTCCTTGAGACAAGTCAATTCTATAAGCATGGCATGGTAACTGGTAGGGGTCTTTGAATGCGTCGATATCCTCAATTAGGTCCTAACCACCCAAGGGAGACTGTTTAGCTCATAGGCATTTAAGGAGGTTGCCATATTACTCCAAATCAAGCACCTTAAGACTTCAGTGTACCGTCCTCCAGCAGTTTAATCAGACACTCAAGCAAAATCTTTGCAAGTCGGGTTTGTACCTTGTTTTCTGAGAGGACTGACCTGACAAAGAGGGACCTAACTGGGATCAATTGCTGTTTGCATACTGGGAAGTTCAACAAGCCTCAATGGGTTTTTCACATTTTGAATTGTTATGTGCGGGACAACCCCAAAGATTATTGGATATGTTAAAAGAAAGATTGGAAAATGTGGCATTACCTACCACAAATATCACCAAATATTTCACACAAACATGCAATAGATTTGGTAAAATCAGACTATTACTAAAAGCTAATATGCATAATCAGTCAGGGTAAGGTGCTCTGTGAGTTTTCTCCCGGAGATCATGTTACGGTTTTTGGCACATTGGCAAGGGCCCTACGAAATTAAGGAAAGGAAGGGGCAGGTTGACTATTTGGTTAAACAACCCAATCATCAACCAACAAAGACATTTATTATATAAATGTGTTGAAACCGTGGAAGGAATGGGACCAAAATCAGTCAACCACATTCACTGCTTCACTCTCAAAAACAGCCTTCATTTTGGTTGAAGTCGTCTTTTATCTCAACGCTGTCAGCAATCTGAATTCTAGTAGCTGCAGGAGTCCTGCGGAGTTCTGAATTATTATTGTGTGCTCCTCGTTATTATTGTTCAAGAATCGTTATTCTGATTTGTAGAAGTCTTATGGTGTGTGTGCTGATTACAACAATGGCTGTCATGTGTGGTTTCTTTTATTATTTTCTTGTCCCTATATAACAATGTCCTATGTGTCACACATTTCTGCTGTGACAAATTTTCCTTTGGGATAATAAAAGTCTTCTGCCATCCTTAAGAGTAGAAGCCACGCATGCAAAGAGAGAACATGGAGATTCAACACCAGCAGTGACCAGGCGAAGGACTGAAACAAGAACACTAAATCAAAAGGGCAGAAGTGCGGACCACCACATCATAATACCTCCTGAATAAACACACAAGGGGGTCTGAAATGAGGGGGCAACTCAAAGTGGATCAAGTAAAGCATCAACTGAGCAGAGCAGAAATAAAGGAGCTGAGAGTCCATCAGGAATCGTCTTATACAGTGCAGACCATAATACCTTAAAACACAATTTATGGGTCACGTTTACTGGTGTACTCACACCTCAAATACAAGATAATAAATAAACAACCTCATTTTCTTGTAAACTGTTTTTTTATTTGCATACAATGAGAACGTAATAACAGTGAATCACACCCATTGCACAGTCCTCAAAAGGGGGATTTCTAAGGAATTCTCTTACAAAATTAAGTTAAGACACAAACTGAGCCGAGTTAAAGAAATTCACACAAAAAAAAAATGTCTCCCTGTATATTGTGTGCTACATTTGTACAAAAATACTTTACTGCATCAAACCTATTAGATGGGACAGCAGTGAGGATTATAAAGATCATTCGAAATCATTCAATGGTGCTTTTAAAAATAAGGAAAAACTTTTGAACAATTAAAAAATATATATATTTTAAAAACGCCATGACAGACAGAGAGTTCTGCAGATTCAAATGTCTTCCCTTTATTGAAGGTTTAAGTTTCTCTGTTTTTATACAATTGAGCACAATGCTGTTCTCTGAAGTATTAATTGTGTTCTGTATGAGGTGAGAAGCTGCAGCTAATGAGACTTCACAAATATTAACAAATGTCAGTCTAAAGCAGCAAATCCTACGTTTAATTGTGGACATCAAACCTCATTTGACCTTCTCAGTCGTCCATTTCAGTTCCTCACAGTCACCTCAGTGTCATTTAGTGAGCCAGCAGTGTGAGGAGTGAAGGCCGACTGCTCCGTCTGCACTCGTCTGTCATCTGCTGCCTTATTGAGGAGGAGTGCAGATTAAAGTGCAGGAATACGAAACATTAACTTCACAATTAAAATAAAAAATAAAATTTTAGTGTATGACAAAACTACAATGATAAAGGAAGAAGTACGCTGTGTGATTTAATGCCTTGTATAATCCCCACCTGCCTGACCAAAGCTGAACAGAATTTCGATCGTCACCTGAGCTCTGCTGTTTATAAACTGTAACTGCAGATATTAACAGATCTTTACATTTCTAGATTTTGGGTAAAATTAAAGACATTACTTAGCAATTTATAAACAGATTATGATTGTGTCCCAAAGTAATGTAAAATATAATAATCATTTGATACATAAAAAGAAAGAACATCACCAAAAAACCCTGAAGCATAGAAATCAGTTGCTGGGAGTCTCCTACATTTGCAGTGCTCTTTACTTAATACTGTAATAAAGAGAAGTGTTATGAAAATAACTGTTGTGAAATAAGCAATATGTACACCTTACCTGAATCCAGTACAATTTTGACAAAACCAAACATCAACAGTAACACGGTGAGTAGAAACAGATGTTAATGTTAATAAATGAGATCAGGAATTGGACAGCTATTGTGAAAAATGAGGAAAGGCACAATGCACAAAAACATCAAAATAACTAAATACAGAATATTACTTTTACATTTTTTTATGTGAAGTTTTAGCATTTACATTAAATTGACGAGTGAAGAAGCTGGTCTAAAAATTTCAAAACTCAGGATTATTTTCAGTGCTTTTCGGAACCAGGAATAAAAAAAAGCGTAAAGAATTGGATTAACTCCAAAGTTCACTTCACTTATTAAGGCAAAGACATTGTGCAGGATATATATGATATCATTATAATAATTAACACTCAGATTGAAGATATAAAATGGCAGCCAGCAGATAATAAAAGCCCCCACGACTACTCCTAATGTTTTTGCGGCTTTTCTTTCAGACGGTTTTGATATTTTACTGTCACTCACCTCCTCAGTTTGTCTCTTTTCTATCATACAGTTGATGGCTCTTGAATGGCTTCTTGCAACTACAAATATTCTGATATAAAAACCCATCATTACTGAATACGGGATAATAAAAACAATGAATAATACAAAAATGTCCATTTCAGGCAGAGTGAATATTCTACAATCTTGTTCACAATCATCAACTACAAAATAACTAAAACATAAAAGTACGAGTGTAATGAAAAGTGCAAACAGCCACACTGCAGCAATGCTGATACTTGCAACAGTCAAAGTTATTTTTGAGCTGTAAAAGAAAGGATGGCAGACAGCAATGTAGCGATCAATGGATATTAAAACCACATTATATACAACAACAAAACAAAAATAATTTGCAAGTGCAAAATACAAATAACAATAAATAACTCCAAAGTGCCAGCAAGTTTCTATCAAAACAATCAAAGTGATGGGCAGCACAAACAAACCTGTCAAGAAATCGGCCACCGCAAGTGAAAGGATCAGAAGATTAGTCGGCGTGTGCAGCTGAACAAAATGAGAAATAGAAATGATGACAAGAAGATTTCCAAAGACTGTCGAGAAAAGCAACATGAATGCAAAAACATAAAACGGTGCATAGACTTGTGTTTCAAATATCAGTTTATAACAAGATGCATTATTATGAGGAAAGCAACGTCCAACTTTCAGTTGTTTAAACTCCATGTGTGTCCCCTGATGTCACTGAGCCGTCCTGCCTGCACACTGAGATGTTTATACACTGAGGCCCTGCGACTGCCATATTCTCTCTGCTGACGTAATTCACATGAGGCGTCTCTCTGCTGTGTTTGCTTCACAAATTCTCTCAGGATGTTTGTTTGTTCATTTCAGTTCTTACTCACTAATGAGTTCATCAAATCTCAGATGTCTTCATTATATTTGTTTGTCAGGAGCTGCTCAGGGCTGCGGTGGTCTCTCCTCACAGCTCCACAGTGGTCAGCTGCTGTCCCCTCTGCAGTTTCCTTCTTCTCCTCTGCCTGCTGTTTTTGTTCTTTTGTTCTCAGTCACTTTGGCTTTCTTTCATCATCACAGTGAGCAGCACATTAAATCAGCAGGTTCAGATGAGCTGAGGTTGTGCCCAGTGGTGGTCTGACACTCCATCATGTCCTGTGCTGCTCAGAGCCCCTCTGACACCTGGAGGCTGAACCTGCATGGAGTGTGCTGGACCACCCTGTGCTCATCTGATTTACTGAACGTCTTTCTTTTTATAAATCATCAAACATAAAACATGCGTTTTTTGGGGCAGTGGCAGGTAATCTCTCTAAGTGCAGTAGTGCTAATGCTATGCTTTTCAATTAAGAAGACATTTGGTGTACAACAACAACATTTTTATTTCTGTAGCAGACGTTCATACAAGGAATGTAGCTGAGAGTGCTTTACACAATATAAAAGAAAAGTTAGAAGAGAACAACAAAACAGTGAGTTAGAAATGAATAGTTATATATACTGTAAATAATATATTGTGACCAGTGTCGCCGCTGTGCTTAACAGTAAAAGTATGTTAAAGAAACACAGCTGCCATCTTAAAGAACATTTCAATGAGAAACAAACACACTCTTACTTGTCTCCTTGGCAGGATCAGCTGCAGACTTACCACTCAACATTCTTCTCAGGCGAGGTTTACAACATTTAAAAGCTCGAGTCCCAGCCAATCTAAAGGCTCCTTCTCACATCCTCTCTCCCTCAGATTGCGTCTGCTCCGGTTGCTGCCTCCAAGCCATTGAACCTTCCTGTTGGGGAGGACTTTGTGTCCCTTTGAGCCGGACCGCCATGTTTGTCCTTTTCTGCTGTTGACAAACCCCTTCTGGATCAGGTCTTGTGTTTGTACCTGCACATTCAGCAATAAAGATCTTACTTCTTGGAAACCTGTTCACTTTTCTAGTCTCAGGTACAACTTTGTGACCTAAGCTTGACAATATGAAAAAAGAATCAATATGCACTAACATAACACAGTCGTAGAATCATAATTGGAAGATAATTTTTTAAGTCATTTAAGATAAGTCCAATTTATGTTTCAGATGGCCTGGGAGGACAGAAAACAAAAACAAACTCTAATATGACATGCTGGGGAAAAAACAAAACAAAATCAGCTGGGGTTCAAGGGGGCCAAAACACCACCCAGCATCCACTGGGCATTCTATTTAACGTGAAGGTGCTAAAGTCAGTCTTATTATTATTAATCTCCATATTAGTCAGTTTGATGCAGTGGGTCTCATGGACAGTTCAAGTCTTGACTTTCATTCTATCATCAAAGCTGCTGCACAGGAATTTGATCAGGTGGTGATGGTGACGTAAAACGGCACCACAGAGAAAAGTAGGGATGAATAATGATAGCACATCCATGAAAACACAGAACAGGAAATCGGAAACTCAGCAACTGTAAATGATAGGTGCTCTTACTTCAGACACCTTCTGATCCAGACTCTAATTAAGAATAGTCCAAAAAACAATAAAGGAAAAAGAGAATGAAACCAGCCAAAATGGATACATAATGACACTGTTAAAAAGTTAAAACTGAAATGCTCACTGTGCAAGACAATTAAAAATTAGCCAAATAATTTTTGAATACCAAATACTGCAAGAAATCAAAAGAAAAACTAAAAAAAAAAAAAAAATGCAGGTGAAGCCAAAACGAAATAGCAAGCACTGTTTCAAGTCCTGCTCCAGTAAAAGACAATAAAGGAGAATCTAAGAAAAAAAATTCTCCACTCAAATGAATATGCAAAAAAATACAAGTAGTAACAAGCAAATTGCACAAAGAAATAAGGCTGACACTTGACAATCACAGAATTGAACGAGTAACTAACTTTCAATATCTTGGAAATTGGATTAATGAAAACCTAAAGAATGATGTGGATGTCAGAGCAGGAACAGCCAAAACTAAGCAAAGTTTCTTGAGACATCGGGGACTGATGAAGAACACAAAGAAGAAACTGCTACATACACAAGTGTGGTCCACTCTACAGTATGGCACAGAAACCTTTGCTCTCACGTTGGCACTTAGGAAGAAAATAAATGATGGACCTATAGATGGATAAAGAAAAGTACAAACGAGGAGATGGTGCAAAGAATTGTTTGGAATCAATATTGAAGTGAAAGGAGAAATTCTTTGGTCATATTGCTAGGGGATCGTCTAGTGAAAAACTGTGCACAATTGTAGAAGAGAACTGGAAAAAGAAAGGATGGATGAAGAAGAAGAGGTGATGAGCAGCCAAGATGTAAAAATCGATATGAAAAAGCAACAGACAAAACCAAGTGGAAAGAAATGGTCAATGTAAGATTCCCAGTTTGAAGACACCAAAGACCTCATTGTTTAGAAAGAAAAATGTTATCTATAAACCTTTATTGTGCATATCATTATTATGCAGTCAGCTGAGAAAGGAGAAGTACCTGAGGACTGGAAAATGTGACTTTTGTCACTGTCCTGTTCCACTGACAGACTGAGGAGATCGTTCCTCCCCCACACTATGCGACTCTTCAATTCCACCCGGGGGAGTAAATGCGAACATTAATTTTATTTTAATTCTTTTCATTTTTATTACTATTTAATTTAATATTGTTTCTTTGTATCAGTATACTGCTGCTGGATTATGTGAATTTCCCCTTGGGATTAATAAAGTATCTATCTATCTATCTATCTATCTATCTATCTATCTATCTATCTATCTATCTATCTATCTATCTATCTATCTATCTATCTATCTATCTATCTATCTATCATTCTTCAAGAAGAGAGAGAAAATAGATAGTCATCCCGGTGTTTGATCAGACCAAAGTGACCAATTTATTTATTTACTTACTTATCTACCTATTTATGTGTTTGTTTATTTGAGTGTGTGGTGCTCCTGATATCTGTGCAAAAGGATGAAGGTTCAAGTCTTTAGAACCCTGATGCTTCCTGTCTTGCTATATGGCTCTGAGACATGGATGCTATCCTGTGATCTGAGATGAAGACTGGACTCCTTCATGTGTGTCACTTCAGAGAATCCTTGAGTACCGCTGGTTTGACTTAATTAATTGTCGGTTGAGCCATTTCTCACAGAGTCCTAAATGAGACACATTACCTGCATTGTGAGGGAGTGTCACTTAGAGCACTACGGACATGTAGCACGATTTCCCAAAGGTGATCTGGCTGGCAGGATCCTCATTGTGGAGGACCCGAGCAGCTGGACCAGGCCAAGGAGACACCTATGTAATACCTGGCTGCAGCAGATAAATGGTCATTTCTGGAGGATGGGACTGGACCACATGTCTGTCTTAGAGGTGCCAACTGGGATCTCGAGCTGTTTTGTTGTGTAGTGGGTGCGACAACACGCTGTACCAGTCCAAGGAAAACAATTTAGTTTGATTTTGTCTGTAAGCCTTTGTTGTGTACCTAGTGTTCTGGGGTGTTTCCCCAAGAAAAAGGACCACCAGCCTATCACCATTAGGGACTGCCCTTAGCCCTATGAAGATGAGGGTTTCCCACAGTTCCTGGAGGTTCATTCAAATATTCTAGGGATTCGGTGAATGTACTTGCATTTTTTGCTGTGCTTGTGCTTATGTGGTATCACTGGATTTTTGGACCTTCTGTTCTTTTTTTTGACCATTGTTTGGATTACTATGTTAGGAGGGTGTTTGCATTGGAGTGCCTTATTGTTTCAGGCAACCCCTTTGGTTGTTGTGCTTCACTGATCATCATTGTTGTTGTTGAAGATTATTTTTGAAAGATAAATCTTCGAATTTCACAAAGATCTTGTGTTTGCCATTATATTTAGCTGGGGTCTGATAATATGTCTAGTGGCCATTTTTGAGAATTTCTGGGTCTTTCTCAGATGTTAAAAGCGATTCCATCACAAAGGTTGTACTAATTTAGAGATCATCAGGCCCGTGTTCATGACTAAATTTAATTGCCTTTTATCTGACCTGGCTATTGACTATGATCAAGTTGTGCTGTGAGATTATATTCGTCACACAGATGTAGAAACTGGGACCTTCACCAAGTGTTTAACTCTGCTAATGCCAGTAGCTTTGTAAAGGCACAATTCATTGTCATAATCACACATTCACTTCAGGATTTGACATTAAAATGTAAGTATTACTTCACAAAACAACACAATCTCTGATCCCTACTAAATTATGTTTGACTTGTTCCTATCCTTACCAATACGACAGAGCAACATCTAAACAGTAACTCAGAATCAGCTGAGATAGCAAGCTGAAGAATGTCAGCTGAGTGTCCAAGTTTAAAGTACCTCCTTGTTTGTTCACAAAGGAGGAGTTGAGTCAAGTTTGCAAGCTGTACAGTTCTCAATCGAGGTAAAACAAATGAGCTGTTGGGAAGCAACTGAGGACAGAACCACTCAGAAGAAGGGCACAGATTCCATACTTGATAATCACAGTCATATTTGGTTGATTAACCATCACAGATACTAGCAATGTGGCTGAATCCAAGGTACTGCTGGACTGAACGCATGATAAGCGGTGAGTCAGCAGGTCTGCAAGTAACACAGTACTCACCCAGGCTAAGACTACTGGGAAGCAGCAAAGAGCAGGTTGACACAGTTGAGGAAGGGGATGGATGCTGTCATTTTTTCAAGGGGTCTGGGGTCCTCCAGATCTCTTTTGTGTATAGTTAATATTATTGTCTGATATTTAACTCTGTTAAAGAAAAGACAAAAAGAGATCATAAATTGTGAGTCACCAAAGTGATGATGTTTCGATAATAAAAAAGGACAAGATAAGTCTTCTGCGGACATTGGTCACCTGCTGTTCCAAGATGGTGGTTTATATAGAAAAGGCAGGTTCAGTAGACAGGAAGCCAGATGTGATATCATTGGGCACATGTTTGTCAAACGATCTTTCTGCAGAGAGAAGTAGAAGATAGGCATTAGATTATAGTGCCCACCACTTGCTCCAAGGGCAATTACTCTCAACTGAGCCCTGAGGTTGCCTCCCAATCACACGTGTCTGACATGGCCACTTCTAAGTCCAGATGCATCCTGTCGGTCAGCCCAAACTCATGTCCCAGGATTTGGTATCTCAGCTATTGTTTGGCCCACTAGATCACAAAAAATTTTCATTCCACTGCCGTCTCACTATCCAATAGTTTACAGCTCAGGAACAAGGCAGGGTGTTCAACAGCATTGACGTTTTGGCTCAGCATGCGCCATGACCTGTGTCCAAGGACTCGATCTAGAAAGTGAAATGCAAAGAAAAGTCAGGAGAATCTGCTTTGTCATCCTAAACCACCAAATTGGGAGCCCACTTCTTTGTCAAAATGGTAAAGGGTATTTATCTTTCCGAGAACAGAGGCACAAACTGGCAGTTGTACCCCACTAAACACCCCCCAAAAAAAAGCCAGAACCTCCCACATGTTATTCGATTGGGCCAGCAGAGTATGGCATGAACTTCGATACACTGTGGATGGACTGTGTTCCTACCCACCGTGTAGCCCAAATATTTGGCTTCTTTCAATCCAAAGAAACATTTTTTTGGATTGATTCAAAGACCGGCTTCACCCAGCGTCCATAACACCACTTGGACGTGCTATATGTGTTCATTCCAGGTGCTGGAATAGATTACGACGTCATCCAGGTAGGTTGCACTATACAGTGGAACCTCGGTTCATAAACGTCTCGGTACACATACAACTCGGTTCATGACCAAAAAGTTCGGCAAACTTTTGCCTCGGTTCACGACCACACACTCGGTATACGAACAAGCCAGTTTCTCTTTCGGTTTGTGTGTGCAGATGATTTCCGCACGTGTTGCATTGTTCTCGGTCAGACGTGCCTTCCTGCGCGTGCCTGCCTGCCTTCCTACACGTGCCTGCCTGCCTGCCTGCACGTGCGTGCCGATTACTGTATTTAAGCACGTGTTGAGCCGCTCCTTGTTCATTGTTCTAAGTCAGACGTGCGTGCTTTACCTGTGATATCTTTGCGCTCTATATTTCGTGGGCTTTTGCAGTTAACCATGGCTTCTAAGGAAGTGAAGAGTGGTGAGAAGAAACTTTTGAAGAAATTGAAATCGAAGTGAAGAAAGAAATTATTGAAAAGTTTGAGTGTGGCGTTCGTGTTACTGATATTGCCGGCGAGTACAAGAAGTCAAAATCTACAATTTCGATTATTCTAAAGCAAAAAGAATCTATTAAAGCAGCTAATGTTGCAAAAGGCATTACAGCGTTAACCAGGTAGAGGCCTCAAGTGCTGGAAGAGTTGGAAAAACTGTTGCTAGTGTGGCTGAACGAGAAGCAACTTGCAGGGGACAGCGTAAGTGAGGCGATGTTATGCGAGAAAGCCAGGAAGATTCATGGCGATTTGCTGCCAAACTATCCTTCTACGAGTGCCGGAAGTGAGGAATTTAAAGCCAGTAGAGGATGGTTTGAAAAGTTTTGCAAAAGAAGTGCCATTCATAGTGTGGTGAGGCATGGAGAGGCTGCTAGTTCAGATGCTAAAGCTGCGAAAGAATTTGTGAAAATTTTCACAAATTAGTGGAGGACGAAGGCTACATCCCACAACAGGTCTTCAACTGTGACGAGACCGGATTGTTCTGGAAGAGGATGCCGAAGCGGACCTACATTACCCAGGAAGAGAAGGCTATGCCCGGCCATAACCCAATGAAGGACAGGTTAACCGTTTTGCTGTGTGCTAACGCTAGTGGTGACGTAAAAATCAAGCGGCTACTCATTTACCAATTTGAGAACCCTCATGCTTTCAAACAGCACAATGTAAATAAAGCCAGACTGCCTGTGATGTGGAGGGCAAACACAAAGGGGTGGGTCACAAGAACTTTGTTTTTGGAATGGCTGCACGAGGCTTTCGCTCCCGCCATGAAGTGATATCTCGAAGAGAATAACCTGCCTAAAAAATGCCTTCTTCTAATGGACAATGCACTGGCACACCCTCCAAATTTGGTTGACGATATGGTCGAAGAGTACGAATTTATTAAGGTCGTGTTCCTCCCCCCCAACACGACTCCTCTTCTGCAGCCCATGGACCAGCAGGTTATTTTAAATTTCAAGAAACTGTACACCAAAGGACTATTCACCAGGGGCCTCATGTATAAACGGTGCGTATGCACAGAAATGTTGCGTAAGAACTTTTCCACGTTCAAATCGTGATGTATAAAACCTACACTTGGTGTAAAGCCACGCACTTTTCCACGGTACCTCATGCCTTGTCGTACGCAAGTTCTCCACTCGGTTTTGCAGACTGGCGGCACCCAGCGTCAAAGCAATGGTACTGTTCCTGTGTGATTACTCATTATTTTTATGACGCGGCTTTATAAATACACCGAAACTAACCGCATATTGTTTATTAGTGTAATGTATCTGATTGTAATTAACTCTTAACAATATAATGGTCCAGGGAACAGCCATAGTATTCCAAATACCATAACTGATTTAGCGTTGTTACTCTTACTGCACCGTCCTCTTCTTATTTTTCTTCTTCTTCTTTCAGCTCCTCCCGTTAGGAGTTGCCACAGCGGATCATCTTTTTCCATATTACTCTCACTGCACCACTCGGAGTATTTATATCACTGTATCTGAGTGTGAATCACAGCAGCAGCTGATCGGAAAGAGAATTATCGGTATACAGTTTCATGGACACGATGTCTCAGCCACTGCAAAACGTTTTAAAGCCTTTCCTGTATAGACCTCGCGTTTCAGAAACAGTTTAATCCCAAGAACTTTAAATGCAGTCAATCAATTGCACCTTGTAGAACTTTCTGTACTTATAAGTACAATCACCCCACTGTAAACTTGCACTACAGTTATAATATCTCACAATCTGGGCCACTTTATAAAGCGCGTATTTACATATGATGACGATATCATTTTTAAGGTGAAATGCAGCAAAATATGTTTGTTAAATTATACAGATAAAACTTTAACTTAATTTAAATAATCTATATTCTTCACTGGGAGTGTCTTTAAGGATAGAATAATTAAACATGTACTACGAAGATATTTCAATGTTCTTTAAACGTTTTGAAGAATCGGCGCTAAGCTTACAGATGGCTTAATGTCTATTACAGAGCTGATTGTGTGGCGATCGGTTACTTGGGGAAAGAAGCACTGACTGCAGTGACGGCTACGCCAATATATATTGGATATAAAACAGAAAGAGAAAATAACAACACAGCAAAAAGCGCAGCGACAAATTTCGGCAAAAGTTAAATGCTTGTGTCATGAGCACGAGGCGGCTATGCAGTGTCTGCAACGGACGTGGCCATCCACCGTGCATGACATTGGCGGCGAAGGACCCACCGATTCTTCCTCTGCCCAGTACCACCACAAGCCTAGAGCCGCCCCTGAGTACTGCTGCAATAAATTATTTCATCGAAGTGAAACACATGTTTAATAACGTGCTTTAACTTCTATCATCATGAAAATGACATCACGTGTACATCTCAGTATTTTAGTTATTCAGAGCTGTAATATCACGAATGTAATGGACTCTGTGTCCAGTTGGAGGAAGAGAGCCGGTTTAAGAAGCAAGTAGTGATTCACACACATAGGCACATAGAAGATCAAATACAAAACAAAGCATTTAACGTGCTACTTTAATTACGATGTGATTTTAGAAACTGGTTAATTAAACGATTTTAAGAAGAAGTTTATGATGTTCTACTTTAATGACAAAATAAACTACGTGATTAAAGTGGAAATGTCGAGATTGAAGTTGACATTTCGTGCTTTTTCCCCACCATGTGCCTTTTTTCTCTGTACCCTAATAAGCTTACATATGACACTCAGACAGTGGGCTTACAATTCGGCTTTTCACGGCAACTTTGATATGTGACTTCTTTTTTATTTCCGTCACTGTGCGATTTTGTGGATGTGAGCTTTCAAGTTTCTCCAACACGCTATGTCACTCGATCAACTTCCTTTTGTTGATTATACCACAGTTTATTTGAACAAATAGTATGTTTTTCCTTTGCCTCCACTTGGTATTCGCTGAAATTCTTATATTTTCCCCGAGCTTTTCCCATTGTCTTTTCACAGAAGGCTGCGCTTAAGGGCGATTAATATTATTTTGCATATTCAAAGAGGCGTAATTCTGGGAGGAGTTGGGGCGTTACATAAGGCGCGTGCACGAGCGTTAGTTTTCACGCTGATCGGGATTTATGTAGCGGAAGAACGTGGAAGTTGGAGTACGCACAGATTCCTGCATCTGGATTTTTCTGTGCGTAAGCACATTTCGGCTTTTGTGCTTACGCCATGTTATAGTGCGAGTTCTACGCACGGCGTTATACATGAGGCCCCAGGTGTTTTAATGTGAACGAGGAGACGTCTTTGACCCTGAAAGAGCTCTGGAAGAACCATTTTAATATCATTCATTGCATCGGCCTCATTGATAAAGCCTGGGAAGACGTCACACACCGCACATTGATCTCGGCCTGGAAGAAACTTGGGCCTGAATGCGTTCCTGAACAGGTTTTGGAAAGCTTTGAGCCTCCTGCTGTGGATGAGATTGTGTCCATGGGCAAGAGCATGGGTCTTGAAGTGGACAATGAGGACATCGAGGAGCTGGTTCTGGATCACAAGGAGGAGCTGACGACGGAGGAACTCGCTGCACTCCAGCAGGAGCAGCTTAGGTTGCTCACCGAGGAGAAGTCCTCCGGGGAAGAAGAGGAAAGGACAGTTATAAAAAGTGATGCGATAAAAGCCATCATGGAAAAATGGAACGAGTGCCAGGATTTTTTTGAAAAGAACCACCCTGACAAAGTGGTTACAAACAGAGTGATAAACATGATGAACGACAATGTCGTCTCGCATTTCCGAAAAATTTTATGCGTAGGAAAAGGCAAGTCACATTAGACTGCTATTTCACTAAGTCTGATCCATCAGCTAAACAGCTAAAAACACCAGAAACCCAAGAAAGCACAACAGAGAAAACACCTGAAAGAAAACATCCCTCCATCGTGGAGTCGGACTCTCCCTCAAAACTGTAACCTCCTCTCCACCCATTTCCTCCTCATTTCATGCCAGAACTTGACTCATGCAAGGTTAGTTTTCTTGGTGGTTTGTACTGTACTGTACAGTAGTTTTGTATTGCGGATTTTTCAAAAGTTAATTTTTCAGATCATAGTGTGATTTGTTGCAGTGTTACTTTTCTCTTTTTTTTAAATATTCGTTTTTTTCCATGTGCTTAAAACTCATTTTATAAAGTGTTTACAGCGATCGGAATGTAAGGCTAAAATAGCATGATCTTGTTACTTTTTTGGTTGCTTGTGATTGGTTTTTACATGCACTTTGGATTTGTTCTAATGTTTCTTTTTCCGCTGTGCTTAAAACTCTTTTTAAAAAATGCTGCACATGGTGCTGACAGGGGGGGTGTGCTACAGAGAGATTAGAGAGCACGAGCGAGCAAGCACAGAGAGAGAGAGAGCGGGCAGCTGACAGGGAATGGAGGGGGGAGGATAGGGGGGGGTGGTGTGTGTGTGTATGCGCTACAGAGAGAGAGAGAGAGAGCGAGCAGCCAGTTCGTGTAGCTGATCAGGAGCCTGGGTGTTTTGTGTCAGTGTTATTCAATGTTTTTACATTAGTTTACTATTACACTGTGCATTCTATGGTGTAATTAACTATATTTGTGCTTAATCTATACATATATTTACATATTTACATACAGTTTGTACGGTCTGGAATGGATTAATTGTATTTACATACAATCCTATGGGTGAAACTGCTTCGGTTCACGACCAACTCGGTTTATGACCAAAGTTCTGGAACAAAATATGGTCGTGAACCGAGGTTCCACTGTATATGTTATTGGGAATGGCGCACGTTGTTCACCAGATGCTGGAATGTCGCAGGAGCCGCATATAATCTGAATGGAAGGACACGATACTGCCAGTGCCCACTAGGGGTGCTAAACTTTAACCTTTGCAGAGTCCTTTAAAGGAACCTGACCAATACCCTTTGGTCATGTCAAGTGTGGTCAGATATTCAGCCTGTCCAATCCTCTCAAAGAGGTCATCCACTTGAGGCATTGGATAAGCATCAAATTATGAGACCTGATTAAAACGAAGGAAGTCATTGCAAAACCTCCAACTCCCGAACAAAGACAATTGGGCTGGACCAGGGACAATGACTCTCCTCTATGACTCCTAGGCCCAGCATGCACTTGATTTCCAGTTCCACTTCAGCCTTCTTTGCCTTGGGAAGACGATAAGGGTGTTCTCGGACTATGATCCCGGGTTCAGTCACAATATCGTGGGCAATCAGAGAGGGCCTTCCAGGGCAGATGGGCCGTGCAAGTGCCACATTTGAGTACCGAGAAGAGAAAAAGAATTAGTGAGGGTTAGTATTCAATTATAACTGTCATGTTACTTATGTTTTAGTGCTAATGACTAAGAACAGAGATGTAGTCTGTACAGTTAATCAGCAGCTCTAGTCAGGATATGCTAAACTGAAGTAGTGAGTCTTCAGCTGGAATTTAAAGGCTGAGACCGAAGGGGCATCTCTTATGGAAGCAGGAAGACCATTCCACAGTTTAGGGGCCCTGTAACTAAAAGCTCGACCTCCCACTGTTATTTTATTAATCCTTGGAATCCTAAGCAGACCGGCATCTTGAGATCTTAATGTGCGCTCAGGTTTGTAAGTCATGATAAGTTCAGACAAGTAAGACGGACCTTGGCCATTTAATGCTTTATATGTTAAAAGGTGTGTTCGTATTTTCGTGTTCTTGTAATAATTCTTGCAGCTGCATTTTGGATTAACTGGAGGCTGAATGAAGAACAGTTTGAACAGCCAGTGAACATTGCATTGCAGTAGTCAATCCTACTAGAGATACAGTAAATGCATGAATTAATTTCTCAAAATCCTGTTTATTTTGAAAGTGCCTTAATTTCCTAACATTTTTAAGATGGAAGAAATATGTTTTGGACAACTTTGTAATATACATTTTAAATGACAGGCTAGAGTCAAAGATAACTCCGAGATTGTGGGCTGATTCAGTAAAATTAATGGGGATTCCAAGTGAGTTGAATGATGACAAAAAATTGTGATCAGTGTCATTCCCTCCAACAATTAACATCTCTGTTTTATCTGTATTTAAAGACAAGTAGTTCTCATCCATCCACTCCTTTAATTCACTAACACAACTAATTAAAGACAACAATTGAGAAACTTCATTTGATTTAAATGAAAGGTATAACTGGGTGTCATCTGCATATGAGTGAAGATTAACATTATGTTTCCTAATGAGAGATCCCAGTGGAAGCCTGTAAAGTGAAAACAGTAAAGGTGCCAGTACTGAGCCCTGCGGGACACCATATTGAACTTCTGTGTATAATGATGGAGTACTGTCAGCACATTTCTGTACATATGGCTGCACTCGAGTCCTAATCTGGGATCCTGAGTTGGTTTCTCTTGTGGTGGATGTGGTAGTGTGCAGTATCAGCGCCTGCTCCTAACCTCTTTCTCTCTCTCTCTATGCAAGGTGTTATAAATGAGACCCCCGGTCTGCAAAGAAATGCATAGCCTTTGTGAACAATTGGAATGATGTTTGAGAAAGGTCTCGATTTTTCAAGACATGAGGTCTCTGTCCTAATCAGAATACCATCTAGGCTGCAGTCTCGTGTTCTTAAATCACATGCTGTTGTGTATCCTTCTTGTTACTGTCCTGTAGCTGTTACCCAGTATTGCTGTTATGGGGCATCTTATAAATTTAGTCTTGGCATAAATAGACCAAGAGATGATGAGACAAAACCTTTTATTCTGCTGGAAACCAGGCACTTCCAGGCATTGAGAAGGGTGGAGACGACATTGAGAAATGACAGCATCAGTTTTGTTGAAATTCATTCTATTTTCTAATAAATCCCATTTTGTAACTTTAGCTTGACTCCTCCTTGTATATTAGAAAGATTTCACATTTGCCAAGTTTAGAGGGCCAGAAATTCATAATTCCATAGTTATTAAGCATAACAGTTCAAAACATATGTAAAAGAACAAATTCATTTTCATAGTCCAGTGTCATTTGGTGAGTTGGTATACAAAAAAGGATACCTCGCTTGAAATATAGCAGAATATTAGTTTGGCAGATTTTCACAAGTGCCATGTTCAGAGGGACAGAAACAAAAATTCAGCATTAAATTTCTTGTAATTCACAACATGCTTAGTGACACACGTTTTATCAAATTTCAGTGTCATGTTTGTGAGATGGCGTGCCTAAGAAAATTCACTTCATTAGGAATACAGCAGACTGTGGTGCATCGGTTGACTAAATGTTCACAAGTGCCATATCCAATGTGCCAAAAATACATCATCCATCCATCCATCCATTATCCAACCTGCTATATCCTAACTACAGGGTCACGGGGGTCTGCTGGAGCCAACACAGGGCAAGGCAGGAAACAAACCCCGGGCAGGGTGCCAGCCCACCACAGAAAATACATCATTCCAATGTAAAAATTCCTGTAGTTCTGCACATGTGTAGTGGCACACATATATTTTTATATTCCGTTTCATTATATGTCATTATTTTAAGATGGTGTAAAAAAGAAAAGAGATGTCCTTTGCAAAACAGCAGAATGTGGTGTCTCGGTTGGCCATATGTTCACAAGTTAAAATTGCACATTAAAATTTCGTGTTATTCAGCATATATTTATTGGGACACGTGTGTTTCAAACTCCACTGTCATCTTTGTGAGATGGTTTAGAAAAGAAAAGGTAATTAGCGTGTGAGAGGAAATCTCTGCTTCGCCATCCAGCGGGACACCAGAAATATGAAGACGGCTTAATAATGCAAAGCACTTCATGATCTCACACTGCTTGGTAATTAGCAACTGTTTCTCAAAATGGAAGATAATTTATTCATGAATGTTTCTCATAAAATAGTATTTAATCCTGTTTGTAAATTAATGTGTAAACCGACCCGTTCGTTATTTTTAATTTTGTTCTTTATTTGGATTTTTGTCTGAAATTTTGTCTCAGAAAGACAGAGGTCGCCTTAAACAGATCACAAAAAAAAAAACATGGATGCTTTTATTTGGACAATGTAGCCACAACAATGACAATAAAAATAATATTAATAATAATGATATTTATAATAATAGGTCAACTCTGTAATATAAATATAAAACTATAATGCTTAGAAAATGGATGGATGGATGGGTAATATGGGCCATAGATTAGTGTAAAGGGGCTCTTTGTAGATTTAACACCTGGGGTCTTTTCCAGAGTGCAGGATTGGTGTGAAATCCAGTTAAAAATAAACCTGGAGATACAGAAATCGGGTTCATTCTGTTTCAGAAACCTATGAACTCCACTTTACCAGCGTGACTTTACTTTCACATTGTGCCTTAAGGGGGGTGCACTGTCCCTTCCCAAATTTATTAAGGGAGCAATTGAACCAATGCACCTCTTACAAAAGTCGTCTTGCAGTCCTCCAGAATTTTGTGTGCCCACCACTTTCACCCCAACGGTGTTTGACAGCTCTTGGTTTACAGAGCCTTTAAGGCCCAGAATATGAAGAAGTCAGAGGATGTTTTCTCTTTCCTGCTGAAGGACCACAATGAAAGTCATTTGGAAGGCAAAGGCTGGATCCATTTTGTGATTTATGGCATCCCAAAGGAGCTCTTCTTGAATAACATCAGGAGACAAGGCAGCTGAAGGCATCACCCACAGCCCACCATTCCATGGACAGTTGTGAACACCGCAGCTCTGTGTAGCCTGATATTTGCCTGCTGTGGGCTCAGATGTCATGGAGGTGTGAACAGAGGACCTGAGAAATGTTGCCTTCCTCTAAGGACAATAGCATGTAGCCTTACTGTCCTGTTACTGACATGGGCATTGGGTCTACTGGCGAAATTCAGCTGCAAACTGCAACAAAACTTGCCGTTACGTTTTAGTTTGACCCTCTTTGATAGAAAGAAAGTTAGCTTTGTTGATCTGATCTCAATTCCCTGCACGTGCCTGAGTAGCAAAGAGCAACCAACCTCTAAAGTGGCATCGACATCTGGTGTGAGACCAACGCAAATGCAGAAAGCAAGCATATTATCACTAAATTGGACTCTGTCTTGTCGGACTCCAATTTTGATGCAAGTGATCTGGAGGTGGAGACTGAAAGCAAACGTGAGGCACCAGCATCAGCTGATTGGTCCCCAGCTGATCGAGGCATTGCAAACGTTTGTGTAGCTGATACGCCTACAGCAGTGTTTGACTGGGAGGACCACATTGACGATGATGAGAGGTACAAACCAGAGCGTGTCACACTGCGACTGCCACCACTGCCCACCACCGCGTAGTTTCTGCTGCTGGTGACACCAAAGAGGCGCCGACAGCAGGCACAGCACACAGAGACTGACGTTTTATGTTGATTTGTGTTTGAAACCCACTGCTTGGTGTGCTTTGCAGAAAAATGAGTTTTGTGGAAAAAATGTTCAGCTCTCAAAGAGTTATGATGTGTTTTTATTCTGCCATAGTTAGTAATGATATCTTCCTATACAAGAATATCTATAGTTGCCCAATGGCTTTGTAAAGCCATTAAATGTTTGATTGAAAAGACAGTCGGTGGAGAGCAGCAATTCAAACACACCTAAAGCGTCAGAAACAAAAGCAGCAAAGACCCTCGGACTGGTGGTGGGTGTCTGTCTGGTGTGCTGGTTACCTGTCATTTTGTTTGATGGTTCTGTTGTTTGTACCTCAGATATCTTGTATGGAAGAAGGAACTTCTTAATATTAGTAAGTATGGTGGGCTCTGGTTCAGAAAAGCACTTGTGTCAAGTCGTGTCACAAATCCCACAATGCTGTGACTGTCCACTCAGATCCTAAATTTGATTCAGCTCATTGTATATCCTGATTGTGATGTCTGTTCAGGTGAGATGCCGTTATATAAATACACACAGCTGAAGTCATTTTGTGGTTAAATTCCTTGACTTTGCTCTCTGGTGTCAGGTTTTCTCATCTCAGGTTTCTCCAGTTTGCACTGAGTTTTAATTAATTTATTCCCTTGACGTCTCTTCCTTTCCCTAAACCTCAGGCTGATGAGCTGCAGGTTACACAATCCGTTACACTGATGAAGTTATTGAAAGTGTCTCCCTTCCCAGAATTCCCTATATTGGTCAGGTGCACTGGAATGAATGCAACACGGAAGGAGAGCACAAAATATAAAAAGATCAAATATGACACAGTTTAGGGGAAAGTGGATTTTTTTTTGTTATGCTTTATATCACATTCTTTAAAATTTTCTGCTTTCTGTGGGGCTGCTCGTCTACACACAGAAGAAGGACGTGCTGCTGAAGACGGGTGCCATTTGACACGGGGTGGGGGCTCTGTAGTCAGAAGAGCAGACAGACACCTTTAGCAGACAAGTAAGATTTAGAAGGTCAAAACAGCAACAATTTGACATGAATGAGAGGAATGCTCTTGAATCATTGGGTATGTTTGTTCATACTCACCTCATGGACGTGTACTGATACAGTCGTTCAAAATGACATTAGACAGAGAGGGTCACCTGAAAATCACTTCTATGATAATACATGCAGCACACAAGGGCAACACAAAATATAACAAGTTAGACGATGCATGGCATGATTTAGTGTGGAGTACGTCACATCCGACATGTGCTGACACCAAGAAATTGGATTCATTGGGAAGCCTGGGTTTAATTTTTGTTCAAGCAAAACAAAGGCCACAAATGATCTTTTAGAAATACAAACCGAACACACAGCATATACATAATGTATGTACAAATATGTTTGTTACTTTATATTAAGGGAAATGTATGTTTAATCTTATTTCAAATATAACCTTAAAAACATATCTTACATTAGATTAGATCAGATAAACTTTATCATTTCTAAGGGGAAATTCTGATGTATACAGCAGAAGAAACTTAAAAAATAAGAGTACAAACATATAGGACAGACTGGACAGCCTATCAATCAATCAATCAATCAATCAATCAATCAATCAATCAATCAATCAATAACAAACAATGCTGCATATCCTCTCTATGACATACCAACACAGATGACTTTCAGCCTATGAATTATAAAATAGAAGTGTGTCAAAAAACACAGCTGGGACTCCTTCACTCCTACGGCAATATGCCTTCGTAGCGCCTCACAGGACCGCGTGATTCTGCTTTGCAAGTCAGAAGGTTTTTTTTTGTTTTGGATTCTTGTGTGTTTTGGGGCAACAAATAAAGAACTATCTGTCTGTCATGTACCACCTTTTATCTATCTATCTATCTATCTATCTATCTATCTATCTATCTATCTATCTATCTATCTATCTATCTATCTATCTATGGCACTGTTTCCATTTTGTTCAGATTTGCCGTAGAAGTGAAGGCTCTCCTTACTTCCGGGCTCATTTCTCTGTACTGTGCTAAACTTACCTCCTTAATTATTCTTATCTTTATCTTGTCATCATCATTACCAAACCAGACTCAGTTTTCACCATTTCCAATCACTTTATGGTTTTCTGAAGACATGTCACTAAATACAACCAGCTACATAAGTTAACGCTGATGATTATTGTTATTTGTAGGACATCAGACACAATCTAATAACTTCATTACAGTGCTAAAGGGATAGCACATGCTACATCACTTCATCCATCCATCCATCCTCTTCCGCTTATCCGAGGTCGGGTCGCGGGGGCAGCAGCTTAAGCAGAGAGGCCCAGACTTCCCTCTCCCGCCACTTCTTCCAGCTCTTCGGGAGAATCCCATGCGTTCCCAGGCCAGCCGGGAGATATAGTCCCTCCAGCGTGTCCTGGGTCTTCCCCGGGGCCTCCTCCCGGTTGGACGTGCCGGAACACCTCACCAGGGAGGCGTCCAGGAGGCATCCTGATCAGATGCCCGAGCCACCTCATCTGACTCCTCTCGATGCGGAGGAGCAGCGGCTCTACTCTGAGCCCCTCCCGGATGACTGAGCTTCTCACCCTATCTTTAAGGGAAAGCCCAGACACCCTGCGGAGGAAACTCATTTCAGCCGCTTGTATTCGGATCTCGCTCTTCGGTCACTACCCATAGCTCATGACCATAGGTGAGGGTAGGAGCTAGATCGACTGGTAAATTGAGAGCTTTGCCTTACGGCTCAGCTCCTTTTTCACCACGACAGACCGATGCAGAGCCCGCATCACTGCGGATGCCGCACCGATCCGCCTGTCGATCTCACGCTCCATTCTTCCCTCACTCGTGAACAAGACCCCGAGATACTTGAACTCCTCCACTTGGGGCAGGATCTCTCCCCCAACCCTGAGAGGGCACTCCACCCTTTTCCGGCTGAGGACCATGCTCGGATTTGGAGGTGCTGATTCTCATCCCAGCCGCTTCACACTCAGCTGCAACCGATCCAGAGAGAGCTGAAGATCACGGCCTGATGAAGCAAACAGGACAACATCATCTGCAAAAAGCAGTGACCCAATCCTGAGTCCACCAAACCGACCCCTTCAACACCCTGGCTGCGCTTAGAAATTCTGTCCATAAAAGTTATGAACAGAATCGGTGACAAAGGGCAGCCCTGGCGGAGTCCAACTCTCACTGGAAACGGGCTCGACTTACTGCCGCAATGCGACCAAGCTCTGACACGGTTGTACAGAGACCGAACAGCTCTTATCAGGGGTCCGGTACCCCATACTCCCGGAGCACCCCCCACAGGATTCCCCGAGGGACACGGTCGAATGCCTTTTCCAAGTCCACAAAACACATGTAGACCGGTCGGCAAACTCCCATGCACCCTCCAGGACTCTGCTAAGGGTGAAGAGCTGGTCCACTGTTCCGCGACCATGACGAAAACCACACTGTTCCTCCTGAATCCGAGGTTCGACTATCCGACGGACCCTCCTCTCCAGAACCCCGAATAGACTTTTCCAGGGAGGCTGAGGAGTGTGATCCCTCTATAGTTGGAACACACCCTCCGTCCCCTTTTAAAGAGGGGACCACCACCCCGATCTGCCAATCCAGAGGCACTGTCCCGATGTCCATGCGATGTTGCAGAGACGTGTCAACCAAGACAGTCCTACAACATCCAGAGCCTTAAGGAACTCCGGGCGTATCTCATCCACCCCCGGGGCCCTGCCACCAAGGAGTTTTTTGACCACCTCGGTGACTTCAGTCCCAGAGATGGGAGAGCCCACCTCAGAGTCCCCAGGCTCTGCTTCCTCATTGGAAGGCATGTTAGTGGGATTGAGGAGGTCTTGAGTACTCCTCCCACCGACCCATAACGTCGAAGTCGAGGTCAGCAGCGCACCATCCCCACCATATACGGTGTTGACACTGCACTGCTTCCCTCCTGAGACGCCGGACGGTGGACCAGAATCTCCTCAAGCCGTCCGAAAGTCGCTCTCCATGGCTCTCCAAACTCCTCCCATGCCCGAAGTTTTGCCTCAGCAACAACCGGCAGCGTTCGCTTGGCCTGCCGGTACCTATCAGCTGCCTCCAGAGACCCACAGGACAAAAAAGTCCTATAGGACTCCTTCTTCAGCTTGACGGCATCCCTCACCGGTGTCCACCAACGGGTTCGGGATTGCCGCCACGACAGGCACCGACCACCTTGCGGCCACAGCTCCGTCAGCCGCCTCAACAATAGAGGCACGGAACATGGCCCATTCGACTCAATGTCCCCACCTCCCTCGGGACGGGTTGAAGTTCTGCCGGAGGTGGGAGTTGAAGCTACTTCTGACAGGGGACTCTGCCAGCCGTTCCCAGCAGACCCTCACAACACGCTTGGGCCTACCAGGTCTGACCGCATCTTCCCCACCATCGAAGCCAACTCACCACCAGGTGGTGATCAGTTGACAGCTCCGCCCCTCTCTTCACCCGAAAGTGTCCAAGACATATGGCCGCAAGTCCCGACCACCACAAAGTCGATCATCGACCTGAGGCCTAGGGTGTCCTGGTGCCAAGTGCACATATGAACACCCTTATGCTTGAACATGGTGTTCGTTATGGACAATCCGTGATGAGCACAGAAGTCCAATAACAAAACACCGCCGGGTTCAGATCGGGGCCATTCCTCCCAATCACGCCCTTCCAGGTCTCACTGTCATTGCCCACGGAGCATTGAAGTCTCCCAGCAAAACGAGGGAATCCCCAGAAGGTATGCCCTCTAGCAACCCCTCAGAGACTCCAAAAGGGTGGATACTCCAAACTGCTGTTCGGGCGCATACGCACAAACAACAGTCAGGACCCTTCCCCACCCCGGCGGAGGGAGGCCACCCTCTCGCCCACCGGGTAAACCCCAACGCACAGGCTCCAAGTCGGGGGGCAATAAGTATGCCCACACCTGCTCGGCGCCTCTCACCGGGGGCAACTCCAGAGTGGTAGAGAGTCCAGCCCCTCTCAAGGAGATTGGTTCCAGAGTCCAAGCTGTGCGCCGAGGTGAGTCCGACTATATCTAGCCGAACCTCTCGACCTCGCGCACTAGCTCAGGCTCCTTCCCTTCAGAGAGGTGACATTCCACGCCCCAAGAGCCAGTTTCTGTAGCCGAGGATCAGACCGCCAAGGTCCCCGCCTTCGGCCACCACCCAACTCACACTGCACCCAACCTCCTTGACCCCTCCCATAGGTGGTGAGCCCATGGGGAGGAGGACCCACGTTACCTCTTCGGCTGTGCCCGCCGAGCCCCATGGGTGCAGGCCCGCCACCAGGCGCCGCCATCGAGCCCCACCTCCAGGCCTGGCTCCAGAGGGGGCCCGTGACCAGCGTCCGGCAAGGGAAACGCGTCCAAGTTTTATTTTTCATTGGAGGTTTATTGAACCGCTTTGTCTCATCCCTCACCTAGGACCAGTTTGCCTTGGGTGGTTCTACCAGGCATAAAGCCCCGGACAACATAGCTCCTAGGATCATTGGGACACGCAAACCCTCCACCACGATAAGGTGACGGTTCAAGGAGGAGGCTACATCACTTATATAACAATAATTTTCTTTAAGATTACATGAAGAGCTGTCAATCAGTGAAAAACACTTAACACGCTTTGTCTTCAATAGTTAAAGAAGTACAGTAAAAAAGCTACAATAACACATCCCACATTTATGTGAAAAGGGAAATCACACAATCGCCATTCAGCTGCCTTCCTGCCCCACTAGCGATCACAAATGTCAGTCACCCCTCTCTTGAACTGAGGCTGTCCTTGTTAAAGCCAAACACACAGTGCAGTGGTGATGCACAACTTACAGTGTTTGTGGACGTGAATCATCCAGAAGAGCTACAAACAGTCACCAAGTGTCTTTCACTGATGCCTTGTAGTCAAACCATCGACTATGAAATGTGCACACAGCTCACTCAATAAGAATGGATTTCAGCTCATCATTTTTATTAACTCTTCTGAACGCCGGATGAGTTGCACCACAAACTGTCATCCTCTTCATGTTCTTTAACTTTAGATAAATTTGACTTTTCCACATCATCAGTGTTTGCTAGTATTTGTTCTGCTTTGACACAAATGTTAACTTGGTCATGCTGTTGGGATACAATAAAGGCTTCCTGTTCTCTTGAGGCCCCTCTCCACAGTCCTCTCTGCAGTAATCAGCCACAAAGCAATACAAAACAATACATCTTTCAAATCTTCCTCCTTCAGTCCTCCACTGAGTGTTGTCTGCTAACTCATTGACGTGAGGCTGTGGGCTCCCCTTTAAAGTCAGACCTGGAAATGCTTGTTGTGACACTCCATGTCTTCCAAGAAGCCCTCTTTCAACACCCACCCAGGGACCCAGACAGGGCTGCACTTCCAGATTCCAATTCCAAAGCACGCATGCAAATGTCCTGACTGGGTTTCCATATGAGGATCATTGCCACCTGGCGTATGGGTGATTGAACAGGTCCTGACTCTCGGCTTCTTCTGGTCCATACATTATATCATGCCCGATGAAAACAAAGTTATTATTCCGTTCTGTGTGTCACGCCATCTGTTGTTTAACCCTGGCTTTCTGTCCAGGTAAGAAACCATCCTCCTTCCAAACCAGGACACCCTTTCTCCTTCTACAGCTTGTTGATTTCTCCGCTTTAATTACTGAAGTCTTTGGAGAGGCCCGGTGCTCAATGTTTAAGCGGCTGGAAATAGCTGACACAACATCACAAATAATTTCTATTTGTAGTTCCTTCAAGATCAACATGGTGTATTGGTTAAATCTTTGGACTTCAAATTCTGAGATCATGGGTTCAATTCCTGCAACAGACACTGTGTGACCCTGACCAAGTCACATGTCTGTGATCCAATTGGAAAAGTCACCTTGGGTAATGGTGCCAGCCAAATTGATACCTGTTAATTTGTAGCATTGTATATAAATGGTTTAGATAGGTGTAAGAGCCATTTTCCTAGTTCTATAAAATGTATAAATATTTACTAGATAATGCATAAAAATATAGGAGGTTCCTAAAACCCCGTGTATAGAATTGAGTTGGTATTTTCCTGTCATCTCTTAACAGTTTTGAGTAAACAATGTTCTTTAGTAAGTGTTTTGCCTTACCTTGTGTAAGGTATAGAGGCATACGGTTTTTAACCGTGTCCTTGAAAGAACTCTTTTTGCTGCGTTCGTGCTTATGCGCGTCACTGAGCCTGCGCGTATCTAAGTGCCAACAGCCTAAGGGTCTTTTGAGTGTAAAGTAACTCGTAAATTAAAAGATCTAAGTTTTGAACCGTATGTTTAAAGCATACAGAAGAAGAAATAAATAACCTTTAAGTACAGAAGTAACCAAAGCTTCATAAGAAAAACTTTAAGTTTATAGAAGATACATTTTCCCTTTTTTTGCCTTTATCCTTTGTGTGTAACTATTTTTCTTTTTATTCTTGTAT